>NC_058416.1:55713958-55839995 GCF_002201575.2 Neomonachus schauinslandi
AAAGAAAGAAAGAAAGAAAGAAAGAAAGAAAGAAAGAAAGAAAGAAAATAAGTAAGTAAGGTGAAAAATAGGCTATTTAGAGCTTCAAATTTCTTCCCTATAATAATGGAGGTTCCTCAAAAAATTAAAAAGAGAGCTACCCTATGACCCAGCAATTGCACTACTGGGTATTTACCCCAAAGACACAGATGTGGTGAAAAGAAGGGCCATATGCACCCCAATGTTCATAGCAGCAATGTCCGCAATAGCCAAACTGTGGAAAGAGCCAAGATGCCCTTTAACAGATGAATGGATAAAGAAGATGTGGTCCATATATACAATGGACTATTACTCAGCCATCAGAAAGGATGAATACCCAACTTTTACATCAACATGGATGGGACTGGAGGAGATTATGCTAAGTGAAATAAGTCAAGCAGAGAAAGTCAATTATCATACGGTTTCACTTATTTGTGGAACATAAGGAATAGCATGGAGGACATTAGGAGAAGGAAGGGAAAAATGAAGGGGGGAAAATCGGAGGGGGAGATGAACCATGAGAGACTATGGACTCCAAAAAACAAACTGAGGGTTTTAGAGGGGAGGGGGGTGGGGGGATGGGTTAGCCCGGTGATGGGTATTAAGGAGGGCACGTACTGCATGGAGCACTGGGTGTTATACGAAAACAATGAATCGTGGAACACTACATCAAAAACTAGTGATGTACTGTATGGTGACTAACATAATAAAATTAAAAAAATAAATAAATAAACTAATTCCAAAGGAGAAACTGTAGCTTTACAGTGGAGAAACCTGGCAGACACCAGCTTAATCAAGGGATCAAAGTAAGTTATCATCAGAAATGGGACAAATCGTAATTGTGTGCCATCTGATAGGAGTCCAAGAGGGAAAAAAAGCATCACTTCTGTGATATTCCTCCAAAGATGTACAACTTGGGTCTCATCATGAGGAAATATCAGACAAACCCCAAAGGAGGAACATTTACAAAATAACTGGCCTGTGAGTTTCAAGAGCGTCAAGGTCAAGTCCAGGGAAAGCTGCGGAGCTGGTCCAGACAGAGGAGCCTAGAAAGGCAGTTAACTAAATGCAAGCCATGTTCTGAACTGGATCCCTTCCCACAAAGGGCATTGTCAGGATACCGGGAAACCTGAGGGGGGTCTGTGGCTTGCATGGCAGTAAGGTACCGACTTTAAATTCCTGCTGTGAATGGCCGTACTGTAGCTGAGGAGGGCAGCACCTTGTTTGTAGGACATACATACTCAAGCGTTTGGGGGTGATAAGGTATCAGGCTGGCAACGAACTCTGTAATTCAGAAAAAAAAAAATGTCTCTGAGCTATACTTGGAACTTTTCCCTAAGTTTGAAATACTTCCAAATTGTTAAGAAATGTATTTAAAGAAAGAAGAATGCTTCACTCTACGGTGCTAAGAGAGCACAGGGAGATGAAGCAGTCATTAAACATAGGCATGTCAGCAAATAAGCCCACAGTCCAAATTCAATATTTCACAGGAAACAGTTTAGATTCAAACGAATATTGAAATGCCCCCAAAGAAGCAGCTTTAATCTCAGTAGCAAAAGACAATTATGCTGAACAAAAATCAAATATGCTTTAAAACAGCAAAACACATTAGTGGGAAGAATCCTTTGGTTCAACAAAAGTCTCTGGTTTTAGGAACAGAACAAGGAAGACCCTCAGGAGGAGACGATGGGGTGTTTTGCTTGGGCAGGAGATGGTAGCTGGCTGTGGCCAGGCCCTCCTTAGAGCTATGAGGCCTGCAGAGCTTGAAAGCTTCCCAGACACCTCCACTGGAACTAAGTGGCTGTGACATTTTCTTTTGCTAAATCAATCTAAAAGTCAGGGCACTCGGTCCCCTTTCCAGAGTCCAACACTTATTATCCACCAGGGACCTCTAATAACAGAAGTAGTAGAGGTTCCTCTGCAGGACAGCTTGAGAACATAAATAATCTGGAGGCTTTCTCAGGAAGTTCTTTAATGAGGTAAAAATTTTAATATGGTCTCTGCTTTCATATAGTAAAGAATTCAACATGGCCCATAAAAACTGTCTTTATGAAAGAGGTTTTATGAATACAGGCCCTTCCACTATTTTTGTGCTTTATACAGTTTTATTAATTGATATCATCTACTGACTGACTCCCGGAAGAAAATAAATATGCTCCTTTCCTTTGTGAGAGTGTACATTCACACTACCACTAATTCACCCAGAAGTGACAGACTACTAGATGGGAGGTTTGGCAACTTGATTATCTAAGGTCAAAGATTAGCTCACAAGCCACTCTCAAGAGCAAATAAATTATTTGAAAACATATACTAAAAACTATTTTTTACAGAGTAGTATTTTGTGTGTGTGTGTGTGTGCGTATAGAAAACATCTTCCATTTTTGTTTTACTTTTGATAAAATGCATTTGAATGCATTTTATTAAAGTTTCTCCCAAGAAAAGTACATTAGTTACAAAAAGTCCCCTGCTTACCGTCCAGTGACAGTTTCATGGCTCAATGAAAATGTAATTTCTTAGGTTCAAAGTTGCCAAATACCTAAACATTTAGCTATCCATTTAATGACAGTAAATGCCATTTATAAAAATAAAAACGGACTAAATTAAAATTGATTTGGTTTTCCCTTTTCTGATGTTGCTGTCCATTCTTAGGTAAGTAACTACCTTGGTGAGAATGAACAGACCTCTCACAACGTTTTAAAAATGTGGATATTATTTCCACTTTGTAAGGAAGTATTTCTGTCATTTCACCCAGAAAGTAAACTAGTTACTCTAACAAAAGACTCCAGGGATAATGCTCAAAGGACCATCTTCGAATCTTTCAGAATCACTTCATGGACCATATCCCTCAGCACCAAAACTACTCCCTGAAAGTAAGTTAAGCACTTTTGGAAGCTGTGCTAATTCTTCTTCAGGCCATTGAGCTAATTAATCCTTCAGAGCTCTAGGAAGTTATTACTTCAGTATACTCAATGACAAATCCTACTGGCCAGATTGGACCTGATTACATGCCTTTTTAAAAGATACCCAACTTAAGTGGGAGACATAGCAGATTATATAACTTAATTTTTAAAAGCCAAATGCCCTAGGGTATGCTAAGAGAAAACAGAAGAGGGAGAAAAATACAAAATAAGCAAAGTAGAGAAGATAATGAGGTTTTGAAGGAGCCAGCTACTTGGATAAGGCCAGAAGAAGAAGCCTCCAGGCAGAAGACACCGTTCTTCAGACAGCAAGGTCTAGAATGCATGTTATTTTTTTTTTAAGATTTTACTTATTTGTCAGAGAGAGAGAAAGAGAGAGAGCACAAGCAGAGGGAGCAACAGGCAGAGGAAGAAGCAGGCTCCCCACTGAGGGGAGCTGGATTCAGGACCCTGAGATCATGACCTGAGCCGAAGGCAGACACTTAACCGACTGAGCCACCCAGGTGCCCCCAGGCTCCATGTTCTGTTGGGCTGAAGCAAAACGGGGGGAGGCAGGGTTCAATGGCAGGTGCTGGTCAAGTGCCAGATACTCAGAGGCCTCTAATGATAATCTAGAGAAAAAGCATTAATAGAAAAGTTGGTGAAATTTGAATAAAGTACACAATTTATTGATAGTGATGTACCAATGTTAATTTCTTAGACAAACGTCCTACAGTTATATATGATAAGGATGTTAGCAGAAACTCGGTGAAGAGCATACAGGACTACTTGTACTATGTAACTTTTCTCAAATCTAAAATTATTCCAAAACGAATAGTTGACTTACAAAAAAAGGAAGAAATCCAAAAACAGGCATTCCAACAACATCCTCCACTCCACAAGCTGAAGCTTTTAATGTTCAGAAGTTTCCAAATTTATTTTTCAATATTTACCTGACTACCATGATTACCTACTAATTGCAAAAACAACAACAAAAAAAAAAAACCTTGGAAATTATAGAAAGCATTCTTTTATTTCACAACTTAGACATAATAATTGTTAACATCTTTCTTTCTATGCTATAGATATATGATTTTTTTCAACCATCACTGAGATTACTGTCCTGAGCTTTTCCCCCCTTAATATGTTATCAAAAGCTTTCCCTCTCACATAATTTAATTTTTTTCAAAAGCACTTAAGTGACCACACAACTGTCTATACACAGTTGTGCCATAATGTTTTACCTATTCCAAATTCACTGGACATTTACATTACTTACCTCCAACTTTTCTCCATTTATAATTGGCATCACAATGAATATCATATGCATACATTCAATGCAGATGGCTTATTTCATTGGGAGAAATTCCAAAAAGTGGAGTTGCTGAGTTGAAGGACATGTTTATTTAACAATAAATGCCATCAATATGTTCCCCAAAACAATGGAACAACTTGCACTCCCAAGAGCAGCTCCCCCAGCCCACGAGCAAGTGGTATCAGCATGTTTTTAATTGTTGTTAATTATGAGGGTAAGAAATGTTCATCATTACATTTAAATGTGTATTTCTTTGCTTTCTAGTAAGACATTTCTGTTTTAGCTACTTTTATTCTGTCTTCCATGAATTGCCTGTTCATGTCTTTTGTCTGTTTCTGCACTGAGATCTTAGTGTATCTCATTTCTTCTAAATCCATTGTGTGTATGGACCTTCTGTCAGTAGTTGTGGTAAATATTTGCTGGTTTATTTCCATTTTAATTTTTATTATGATGTTCTTTGATGTACAAAGTTTAATTTGGATGTGTATATATCTCATTTTCCTTTATAATTTCTTCTATTCTTTTTATGTTTATAAAGACCTCACTGCCCCAACACTCAACCAAACAAGTATTAGCATTAGTTAAAAAGAACACTTAAAATTTAGAAGGGGAAAAGCCCGATCACTCATCAATCTGAAGAAATTAGCTCGTTTTATCTCAGAGACTTCAAATGTAGAGGTCTGGGATTACGGAGTGATTGACAATACTAATTGGATACCTTCAGTCATAAATAATTATTAACAAATACTACTTACTAAAACAAACCTTTTCTTAGGGGTATCCAAGACAATTGTTAAAATTTTTGAATCACCAGGAATGCTAGAGCTCAGAGAGTTTCCAAAAGAACCAAACAAAGTTAATCTCAGGGCATGACTATGTCAGGAAAATTCTAGTTCAGCCAGTTCCCATGGACAAAAAGGGCGATATTACACAGCATTAGCACCTTAATTATTAGCAGTTCTTTCCCATCACATTTCTAAATTTTTTTTAAGATTATTTATTTATTTATTTGAGAGAGAGAATGAGAGAGAGAGAGAGAGAGCATGAGAAGGGGGAGGGTCAGAGGGAGAAGCAGACTCCCTGCTGAGCAGGGAATCTGATGCAGGACTCGATCCTGGGACTCCAGGATCATGACCTGAGCCGAAGGCAGTGGCTTAACCAACTGAGCCACCCAGGCACCCTCCCATCACATTTCTAAGCAAGATTCATTTTCTCTACTTTTGTCTTAATAGCTACAAAGAAGGAAGAACATTAAATAACATGTAAAGCAGAAAGGACATAAGCTTTAGAATTACTAGATGTGGGTTCAAATCCTGGATCCACCATTCACTAGTTGTTTACCCTAAAGAACTCAAAGGGCCTCTCAAATCTTCATCATCTATAACACGGGAGTCAGTATTAGTGGCACAGATTGTGCTCTTAATAAATTATTTTGTGATGATTTCCAAAGAAATGCCTTCCTTGTTGTAAAATCAGGACTAAGAATTAAGTGTTCATTTTTCAATACAATCTTTCTGTTCACATATAAATATGTATGTATACATTTTTTTTCCTTTTCTTTTGTTATTATTTTTAAGACACAGGTAAGTGACTAAATCTTTTTTTTTGTTTTGCAAGAAGCCTAGAGAAAAAAAATTAAACAATTTTCAGAAATTATAGGAAGAAAATCCCCGCTGTACTATTACAACAATAGGCAACGAAGGGAACTGTTTCCTTCATCCCACTAAAAGCAGTACCTCAAAAGCCCCTCAAATAATTCAACTTCCATTTCCACTAGCAGTTTGTTGCATCTATATGCACAAACTAAATCCCATCCTTCTTCTAACCATGGAGCTATGTTCAATAGTTGAGGCAAACAGCAACAACCTCAGATTTGAGAATAAACCACAGGTGAAACTTTTGAGAATGGACCACTGACCATAAAAACTAGTCTGACAATGGAAGAACAACAGGAAAAAGTCACTTCCTATTAAAACTGAAAAACTATTTACAATAAACATATATTTGGCTATAATGGAACTATTAAATACTAAATTACTAAAAAATCTTAGTTTTGAGGACTGAACATTCTTAAATTGTTGGCCTAACTGCATCTTCTTTTTCTAGAATAAATGTTGCAACAACCATGGAATAAAAGAATCTAAAACAATTTGCATTAGTGTGAAAATATAACTGCAAAGGAGACAACAACATAATAAATCACAACCTCTCTCTTACAAGAAAAAAATAATGTTTAAAAAAACCCCACTGTTAGGGCCAGGTACAGTCCAAATTTATTTCTAGAATTCCAGTGTTGCATAACTAAAGTGTATTTCAATGGAGCTGAACATCAAGTTACATAATTACCAAATTACTGCATTCTATTTTGCTTTTTCAGCAAAGAACATGATGGGACTGGCTGACAGCAAGAGAAGAAAAGAATTTAAAGCAGCATATTTTGCTTATAGCAGAAAACAACTTTTATTTTAAAAGCATTTAGATGGAAGATCACAAATTTTCAATATTTTGTCCCAAAACTAAGCAATATAAAATGGTCTTTAAAAACCTCAAATTTTGCTTATTGTTTTTTTTCAAAGTATTTTTAGTTGTTTCCATTGTTTATTAAAAAAAACTTATTCAACAAATATTTAAGATACTTTTAAAATATCATTAGAAAAGATTTATCAAATGTATATGCTTCCTTCCCTTGGAGAGTAGCATAAATGTTGGGACATTCAACTACATTTTACAGAAAATTTAGTAAGAGTTATCTACTTGTGTAGTAATAATCATAAGATAATGGAATAGATATTCCTGGAAAATATCATCTGCATTTGTTGATTTAAGCTTAAAACATCAGAAGGGTGCCTGAGTGGCTCAGTCAGTTAAGCATTCAACTCTTGATTTTGGCTCAGGTCATGATCTCACGGTTGTGAGATCAAGCCCTGTGTTAGGCTCCGTGCTGGGCATGGAGCCTGCTTAAAATCCTCTCTCTCCCTCTCCCTCTGCCAGTTCCCCCACTTGTGCTCTCTTAATAAATAAATAAATAAATAAATAAATAAATAAATAAATAAATAAATAAAAACATCAGCGAATTAGCTCAATATTAAAAAGTTCTTATCTAAAACTTACTGGTGTATTAATAACCAGAATGAGGGATATTCATTTTAGAGCAAATGTACAATCTCCTCTAAAACATGACTTAAATGGAAGAGCACAAATGCAATAAACTACTCTGAGAAGAGCTCAAGCAAAGAATTATAATAAACTAAGTAGCATCTCTTATTGTCTTGTTCTCAGGGAAGGTTTACAAATCAGAAGTTGTTTTACTTAAAACATTTTAAAAGGCAAATAAATGAGGTCAGAGCTTCAGAATTTTTCTTGATGTACCTATTCGGAAATCCTAGATGACTGATAAAGTCTACAGAACAAAATCTAACACAATGTCAATAAATGATACTATGATTATAGACTTAAATTAATAAACCTAAAACAACGAAAGCTATCTGATAAAAACTTCATTTAAAAGTTATTCATTGTGTACTAAAACTGTAAAAGATGGTGATGATTACCGTGACTCAACGGGGTTGCACCATCCCTGGGCTTCTTTTCTTCCTCGGCTTGCTCCTAGAACACAGAAAACATGGCTTAGACCATATTTCTGGATAACACACCGGAAACAAACTTTTCTGCGTGCAGGAAACCAAGCCATGAAAAACAGTGGAAAGACAGAGACAATACATCAGCTGCCAGTGCCCTCGGGTGGGTGTGCAAACTCCAGGGGGCATGCAATGATCATTTGGACGTGGGAGGAATCTTTTATTACTGTCTTAATTCTTTGTTGGCTAAAATAGGAGAGAGACTAAGGTTCAATAAGTTACTACCGAAGTTGATAAGGGCGCCCCCCTGCTGCCTGGGGTGGCAGTCGTGCCAGAGGCAGGCTGATGGAAGAGGCAAGTCCACACCAGAGCCAAGCCCTCCAACGTCCTTCAGCCTACTGGCATCTAGGACAGTTTATTAAGGTCAGTCAATATTACACTATCTAATCTTAGCCAAACTGACCTGCAGAGAAGGGACAACGGACTTCAAAGATTCCTCTGAAAAAAAACCACAGACTGAATATGACAAACAGCACAAGCACCCAACAAGAACATGGCAGAGCTTCTCTCTAAGGAGCAAGCAATTCATCAGACACACTCTTGTAGCAACTCTGGAAGGAAGGCTGACCACCTAACAAAGACTAAGGGGATAATTTCTTTTTGAAAGATACTCACAGTAGCAAAGAGCATTCGTTAATGGGTATCCAGAAATGGGTTTCATTTAAATAATTTTGTGGCCATAAACAATGTATGCCCCCTACACAAACTCTCGCAATTATACATTTAAAACATTCGGGAACAGTTTCCCAATTTCAAAATCCTCCAAATGAAGGGTTTCAGAGGGCTTTGAACTCACTTTTTGAAATATAAATATGCAATATTTTTTATTGGTTCCCAAGAAAAACTGATTGTCATCAGAGAAGATGAAAATTCAGCAGATGAAATACACAAAAACCTTCACATAATTGATGGGAGATGCTGAGAAATGAGTGTCATGACTTAGTAGGTTTGGCGAACAATCATTTCTTCAAGTTAGTCCTATATATCTTGGGGATAGATCTTAACCTATGACAAGTGTGCCTGACCGCCCCAGTTTTCCCCAGACTGACCTAGTCAGTCATAGCACTGAGGTCCCATGTGTGGGGAACCCCTAAGTTCTAGACAAACAGGATACTCAGTCATCCTGGCTATGACAACCATTACAACTGAACCTAAAAAACAGACTTCAGATAACAGCAACATAAAGCTCTGAATCAAGCTTTCAAAAAAGGATGATGTATATTAATATTTTAATGAGAGCAAACTTGTTTGTAACTGTTAAAGTAAATACTGTTAATCTCATTTTTATATTATACAGTCTTAGTTTCTTTTTGGTCTGTGGCTTTGAGGTACAAAATACAATTTGTGTAATAGTAAATCATATAATTTTCAAATAAGTAATCCACATATATTAAGATATGTGATTAATGTTTCTTTATTGATGGGAAAGCAAACCAGGCAACCACTTGCCGATACAGCCATATACAATTGATTGTGATAGATTCCTTGAGATGCCTTAGCTTGGTGTCTTTCTATACATATCATTTGTTTTTTGAATTTGGATGGTTCAAGGTAAAAATATACATAGAAAGAAGTGGTACTGTGAAAACTTCCCCACCCATCCTCCTCCAACTGACCAACTCAGTACTTCCACCCAGTAATCACTGTCATTAGACTCTAGTATGTCCTTGCAAGGTTTACTTTATAAAAATAAAAAGGAACATGAATATATAATCTTATTTTCTTGCTCTGATGCACAAAGGTAGCACATAATACTGTTTTCTACCTCTCTTCTCATTTTTACAAAATACCTCAGAGATCTTTATCAGGTTATGAAAAGCATTCTCCTTCTTTCTTTACAACTGCACAATATTACACTGAATGGGGGGCGCCTGGGTGGCTCAGTCGTTAAGCGTCTGCCTTCGGCTCAGGTCATGATCTCAGGGTCCTGGGATCGAGCCCCGTATCGGGCTCCCTGCTCCGCGGGAAGCCTGCTTCTCCCTCTCACACTCCCCTGCTTGTGTTCCCTCTCTCACTGCCTCTCTCTGTCAAATAAATAAATAAAATCTTTAAAATATATATATATATATTACACTGAATGGATATTTCATGATTTACTTAACTGGTTCCATATGTATGGATGTTTAGGTTGTTTCTAATCTTTTCTTCCAGTCATATAATGCTACAGTGAAAAACTAGCACGTATGCCATTTTGCATATGTGCAAGGATATCTATGGAATGACTTCTCAGAAGTCAAACTGCCAGGGGGTGCCTGGGTGGCTTAGTCAGTTCGGTGTCTGACCCTTAGTTTCGGCTTAGGCTGTGATCTCAGGCTCATGAGATAGAGCCCCGCACTGAGTTTTGCACCCAGCATGGAGTCTGCTTGAGATTCTCTCTCTGCCCCTCCCCCTGCTCATGCTTGCTCACTGCCTCTGAAATAAATAAATAAATCTTAAAAAAAAAAAAAAAAAGAGAAACTCCTGGTCAACAGAGGCTCGTATTTTTCTGCTGCTAATCCCCACGTGAGCTGCCCCACTCAACAGTCCCACAGCCTTGGATCAGAGCCTGTGTTCCTATAGCCGGTCAACAGCGTGTGTTATCAAATTTTTGGATTTTTGCCAAGATGGTGAGTGAAAAATATCTTACTATAGTTTTAATTTCATTTGTTTCATTAGGACAAAACTGAAGATTACTTTGTGTATTTAAAAGCCACTTGTATTTCCTTTTCTGTGAAATATGTTTTTTTTTAATGGTTGATATTTTATTTATTTTAATTATTATGTTATGTTAATCACCATACATTATTACATCATTAGGTTTGATGTAGTGTTCCATTATTCATTGTTTGTGTGTAACACCCAGTGTTCCATGCAGAACGTGCCCTCTTTAATACCCATCATCGGGCTAACCCATCCCCCCAGCCCCCTACCCTCTAGAACCCTCACTTTGTTTTTCAGAGTCCATCATCTCTCATGGTTCATCTCCGCCTCCGATTTCTCCCCCTTCATTCTTCCCCTCCTACTACCTTCTTCTTTTTTTTTTTACACATATATTATTTGTTTCAGAGGTACGGATCTGTGATTCAACAGTCTTACACAATTCACAGAGTTCACCATAGCACATACCCTCCCCAAAGTCTATCACCCAGCCACCCCATCCCTCCCACCCCCCACCACTCCAGCAACCCTCAGTTTGTTTCCTGAGATTAAGAATTACTCATATCAGTGAGGTCATATGATACATGTCTTTCTCTGTTTGACTTATTTCGCTCAGCATGATACCCTCCAGTTCCATCTACATCGTTGCAAAAGGAAAGATCTCATTCCTTTTGATGGCTGCATACTATTCCATTGTATATATATACCACTTCTACTTTATCCATTCATCTGTCGAGGCACATCTTAGCCCTTTCCACAGTTTGGCTATTGTGGACATTGCTGCAATGAACATCGGGGTGCACATACCCCTTCGGATCCCTACTTTTGTATCTTTGGGGTAAATACCCAGTAGTGCAATTTCTGCATCATATGGTAGCTCTATTTTCAACTTTTTGAGGAACCTCCATACTGTTTTCCAAAGTGGTTGCACCAGCTTGCATTCCCACCAACGGTGTAGGAGGGTTCCCCTTTCTCCACATCCAGCCAACATCTGTCGGTTCCTGACTTATTAATTTTAGCCATTCTGACTGGTGTGAGGTCATACCTCAGAGGTTTTGATTTGGATTTCCCTGATGCCAAATGATGTTGAGCACTTTTTCACGTGTCTGTTGGCCATTTGGATGTCTTCTTTGGAAAAATGTTCATGTCTTCTGCCCATTTCTTGATTGGATCATTTGTTCTTTGGGTATTGAGTTTCAGAAGTTCTTATAGATTTTGGATACTAGCCCTTTATCTGATATGTCATTTGCAAATATCTTCTCCCATTCTGTCACTTGTCTTTTGGTTTTCATGACTGTTTCTTTTGCTGTGTAAAAGCTTTTTATCTTGATGAGGTCCCAATAGTTCATTTTTTCCCTTGCTCCCCTTGCCTTTGGTGATGTTTCTAGGAAGAAGTTGATGTGGCTGAGGTCGAAGAGGTTGCTGCCTGTGTTCTCCTTTAGGATTTTGATGGACTCCTGTCTCACACTGAGGTCTTTCAACCATTTGGAGTCTATTTTTGCGTGTGGTGTAAGGAAATGGTCCAGTTTCATTCTTCGGCATGGGGCTGTCCAATTTTCCCAACACCATTTGTTGAAGAGACTGTCTTTTTTCCACCGGACATTCGTTCCTGCTTCATCAAAGATTAGCTGACCACAGAGTTGAGGGTCCATTTCTGGGCTCTCTATTCTGTTCCATTGATCTAAGTGTCTGTGTTTGTGCCAGTACCATACTGTCTTGATGATGACAGCGTTGTAATAGAGCTGGAAGTCCGGAATTGTGATGCCGCCAGCTTTGCTTTTCTTTTTCAACATTCCTCTGGCTATTCGGGGTCTTTTCTGGTTCCATACAAATTTTAGGATTATTTGTTCCATTTCTTTGAAAAAATGGATGGTATTTTGACGGGGATTGCATTGAATGTGTAGATTGCTCTAGGTAGCATTGACATCTTCACAATATTTGTTCTTCTAATCCATGAGCATGGGACGTTTTTCCATTTCTTCGTGTCTTCCTCCATTTCTTTCATGAGTATTTTATAGTTTTCTGAGTACCGATTCTTTACCTCTTTGGTTAGATTTATTCCTAGGTATCTTATGGTTTTGGGTGCAATTGTAAATGGGATCGACTCCTTAATTTCTCTTTCTTCTGTCTTGTTGTTGGTGTATAGGAATGCCACTGACTTCTGTGCATGGATTTTATATCCTGCCACTTGACTGAATTCCTGTATGAGTTCTAGCAGTTTTGGGGTGGAGTCTTTGGGGTTTTCCACATAAACTATCATATCATCTGTAAAGAGTGAGAGTTTGAGTTCTTCTTTGCTGATTCAATGCCTTTTATTTCTTTCAGTTCTCTGATTGCTGTGGCTAGGACTTCTAATACTATGTTGAATAGCAGTGGTGATAGTGGACATCCCTGCCGTGTTCCTGACCTTAGGGGGAAAGCTCTCAGTTTTTCCCCATTGAGAATGATATTCGCTGTGGGTTTTTCATAGATGGCTTTTATGATTTTGAGGTATGTACCCTCTATCCCTATACTCTGAAGAGTTTTGATCAAGAAAGGATGCTGTACTTTGTTAAATGCTTTTTCTGCATCTATTGAGAGGATCATATGGTTCTTGTTCTTTCTTTTGTTAATATATTGTATCACATTGATTGATTTGCGGATGTTGAACCAACCTTGCAGCCCAGGGATAAATCCCACTGGTCGTGGTGAGTAATCCTTTTAATGTATTGTTGGATCCTATTGGCTAGTATTTTGGTGAGAATTTTTGCATCCATGTTCATCAAGGATATTGGTCTGTAATTCTCCTTTTTGATGGGGTCTTTGTCTGGTTTGGGGATCAAGGTAATGGTGGCCTCATAAAACGAGTCTGGAAGTTTTCCATCCATTTCTATTTTTTGGAACAGTTTCAGAAATAGGTATTAATTCTTCTTTCAGTGTTTGGCAGAATTCCCCTGGGAAGCCATCTGGTCCTGGGCCCTTGTTTGTTGGGAGATTTTTGATGACTGCTTCAATTTCCTTAGTGGTTATGGGTCTGTTCAGCTTTTCTATTTCTTCCTGGTTCAGTTTTGGTAGTTGACACATCTCTAAGAATGCATCCATTTCTTCCAGGTTATCTAATTTGCTGGCATAGAGTTGCTCATAATATGTTCTTATAATTGTTTGTATTTCTTTGGTGTTGGTTCTGATCTCTTCTCCTTCATTCATAGTTTTATTTATTTGGGTCATTTCTCTTTTCTTTTTGGTAAGTCTGGCCAGGTGTTTATCAATCTTGTTAATTCTTTCAAAGAACCAGCTCCTAGTTTTGTTGATCTGTTCTACTCTTCTTTTGGTTTCTATTTCATTGATTTCTGCTCTGATCTTTATTATTTTTCTTCTGCTGGGTTTAGGCTTTATTTGCTGTTCTTTCTCCAGCTCCTTTAGGTGTAGGGTTAGGTTGTGGACTTGAAACCTTTCTTGTTTCTTGAGAAAGGCTTGTATTGCTATATACCTTCTTCTTGGGACTGCCTCTGCTGTATCCCAAAGATTTTGAACAGTTGTGTTTTCATTTTCATTTGTTTCCATGAATTTTTTTAGTTGTTCTTTAATTTCCGGGTTGACCCATTCATTCTTTAGTAGGATGCTCTTGAGCATCCATGCATTTCAGTTCTTTCCAACTTTCCTCTTGTGATTGAGTTCTAGCTTCAAAGCATTGTGGTCTGAAAATAGGCAGGGAATGATCCCAATCTTTTGGTACTGGTTGAGACCTGATTTGTGACCTAGGATGTGATCGAATCTGGAGAATGTTCCATGGGCACTAGAGAAGAATGTGTATTCTGTTGCTTTGGGATGGAACGTTCTGAATATATCTGTGAAGTCCATTTGGTCCAGTGTGTCATTTAAAGTCTTTATTTCCTTGTTGAACTTTTGCTTAGATGATCTGTCCATTTCAGTGAGGGGGGCTGTTAACGTCCCCCACTATTACTTTATTGTTGTCAATGTGTTTCTTTGTTTTGTTATTAACTGCCTTATATAATTCTGTTATTAACTGCCTTATATAATTGGCTGCTCCCATGTTAGGGGCATAGATATTTACAACTGTTAGATCTTCTTGTTGGATAGACCCTTTAAGTAGGATATAGTGTCCTTCCTCACCTCTTATTACAGTCTTTGGTTTAAAATCTAATTTGTCTGATATAAGGAGTGCCACCCCAGCTTTCTTTTGGTGTCCACTAGCATGGTAAATTGTTTTGCACCCCCTCACTTTCAACCTGGGAGTATCTTTGGGTCTAAAATGAGTCTCTTGCAGACAGCATATCGATGGGTCTTGTTTTTTTATCCAATCTGATAGCCTGTGTGTTTTGTTTGGGGCATTTAGCCCATTTACATTCAGGGTAACTATTGAAAGATAGGTTTTTAGTACCATTGTATTGCCTGTAAGGTGACTGTTAGTGTATATTGTCTGCGTTCCTTTCTGATCTATGTTGCTTTTAGGCTCTCTCTTTGCTTAGAGGACCCCTTTCAATATTTCTTGTAGGGCTGGTTTCGTGTTTGCAAATTCCTTTAGTTTTTGTTTGTCCTGGAAGCTTTTTATCTCTCCTTCTATTTTCAATGACAGCCTAGCTGGGTATAGTATTCTCGGCTGCATATTTTTCTCGTTTAGTGCTCTGAATATATCCTGCCAGTCCTTTCTGGCCTGCCAGGTGTCTGTGGATAGGTCTGTTTCCAATCTAATATTTCTACCATTGTAGGTTACAGATCTCTTCTCCCAAGCTGCTTTCAGGATTTTCTCTTTGTCTCTGAGACTCATAAGTTTTACTATTAGATGTCGGGGTGTTGACCTATCTTTATTGATTTTGAGAGGGGTTTTCTGTGCCTCCTGGATTTTGATGACTGTTTCCTTCCCCAAACTAGGGAAGTTCTCTGCTATAATTTGCTCCAATATAACTTCTGCCCCTCTCTTTCTTCTTCTTCTGGGATCCCAATTATTCTAATGTTGTTTCGTCTTATGGTATCACTTATCTCTCGAATTCTGCCCTCGTGATCCAGTTGTTGTTTATCTTTTTCTCAGCTTCTTTATTTTCCATCATTTGGTCTTCTATATCACTGATTCTCTCTTCTGCCTCATTTATCCTAGCAACTGGAGCCTCCATTTTTTATTGCACCTCATTAATAGCCTTTTTGATTTCAACTTGGTTAGATTTAGTTCTTTCATTTCTCCAGAAAGCGTTTCTCTAATAACTTCCATGCTTTTTTCAAGCCCAGCTAGTATCTTTAAAATCATGATTCTGAACTCTAGTTCCGACATCGTACTAATGTCCATATTGACTAGGTCCCTGGCAGTCGGTACTGCCTCTTGTTCTTTTTGTTGAGGTGATTTTTTCCATCTTGTCATTTTGTCCAGAGGAGAATAGATTAATGAGAGAACAAAATGCTAACAGGGTAACAATGTCCCCAGAAAATATACACTAAACAAGTAAGAAAAGACCTGAAACCGAGGGAAAAGAAAGGGAAAGAAAGAAAAAAGAAAAAGATAAAAACAAACAAAAACAAAACAAAAAAAAACAGAATATGATCAAATATGATCAGGCTTGTGCATAGATCAGTGCCACACACTAGATTTTGGGCGTACTTTGGTCTGTTAGAAGAAAGTGCCTCCCAAAATTTTGAAGAAAGAAAAACTTATGTATGTACAAAAATAAGGGTTAAGACGATTAGGGATGGAATATGACTGTAAAGATGAAAATTGTAAAAGATTTTATAAAAGGAACTGATAAGAAGTTGGTTGAAAAAAGAAGAAGAGAATTAAAAAAAAAAAAAGGGAGAGAATGTGATCAGGCAGGAGACTAGAACAAAGCCATCCACTAGAGATTTATGGTATATTTTGATCTGTTAGAAGACACTGTATCTCAAAATTTTAAAGAAAGAACAACTTATATATATATATATATATATACCAAAAATAAGGGTAACTACTATGAAGGGACAGAATATGGCTCTAAAATGAAAAATAAAAAATATTTTTTAAAAAAGGGATTGATAAGATGTTGGTTGAAAAAGGAAAAAAGAAAAATTCAAAAAAAGACACTAAAAAAAAAAATTAACTTTGAAAGACCAAAGAATCATGGTGTAAAAGCCATGAATTCTATGTGCTGTATTCCCCTAGTGCTGGAGTTCTGCCATTCTCATTGATTGGTAAACTTGGTCTTGGCTGGCTGTTCTTGCTGATCTTCTGGGGGAGGGGCCTGTTGCCGTGGTTCCCAAACTTCTTTGCCGGAGGTGGAATTGCCCCGCCCTTGCCAGGTCCTGGCTAAGTAATCCACTCGGGTTTGCTCTCGAGAGCTTTTGTTCCTTGCAAGCTTTCCGTACAGCTTTGGAGGACGAGAGTGAAAATGGCAGCCTCCCAATCTCCGCCCCAGAGGAGCAGAGTACTTGGCGCCCCCTCCTCAGTGAGCCCCCAGAGAAAAGCAGTCAATTACTCCCGTCTCCCCGGTCTCCGGCGGCAATCCACGCTCACCCGGCCTATGACCGGCCTGTGACCGAGCGTTTCTATCTCTAGCACCCGACCCCATGTGGAGTCTCCAATCCCAGCAGATCCCTGCGGTGCGCTCCTGTGCCGCTCCTCCCGGGGGAGGGAGGGGAGTCTTCCTGGATCTGCCACTTGTTGGGTCCCTGCTGGAAGAGCAGTGGCCCAACTGTGCCGCGGATCACAGTTTATGGCAACCCCGAGCTAAGAGCCCGCCCCTCGGCTCCATCTCTGTAGCCGGCTTCCCCGCTCCGATACCTGGGAGCTCTGCTGCACTCAGGCATCCCCGGTCTTTCTGTGACCCCGAGGGTCCTGAGACCACACTGTCCCACAAAGGTTCCACCCCAGCTTAGCCACTGGAGCGATGTCCCTCAGCGGAGCAAATTTCTAAAAGTTCCAATTTTGTGCTCAGCTGCTCTATCACTTGCCAGGAGCGGCCAACAGAGGCCCCTCCCCCGCCATCTATCCTCCCGAATATCGCCTCGTATTCACTTCTCCGCACGACCTACCTTCCAGAAAGTGGTCGCTTTTCTGTTCAGAGAGTTGCTGCTATTCTTTTCTTCGATCTCCTGTTGAGTTTGTAGGTGTTCAGAATGGTTTGATCCCTATCCAGCTGAATTCCTGAGAGGAGACAAAATCCAGGTCTCCTACTCCTCCATCTTGCTCTGCCTCCCCTCTGTGAAATATCTTATTACATCCTTGGTCCATTTTCTGTTGGAATGATTACTCATCTTTGGGTCTTGATAAATTAGGAAGATTAGTCCTTTGTCTACATTATGAGATGCATTATTCTTTTTTTGCCAGTTTGTCATTTGTCCTTTTTACTTTTTTATGGTATTTTTTTAATATGCAGAGATTTTTGTTGTTTAAGAAAGGAAATTACCAAACTTTTCTTTCAGGTCTTCTAGATTTGAATATAGTTAGAAAATCCTTTTCTACTACCAAATTATAAAAACCTTCTACTTTGTTTATGTCTGTTACATTTATGGTTTATTTCTTACGTTTGAATCTTTGATAAATCTGAATTTGAGCCATGATATAGTGTGAAGTAAATATCCAATATTTTCGCCAGGTGGCTATTCACCTGTCCCAACGTGTGTGTACTATATACTAAGCTCCCATGTGCATTTGCTCCTTCTTCTGGTGTTTCTCTTCTGTTTCTTTAGCTTATCTTTTCAGTTAACACTGACACAGTGTTTTAATTATGACAACCTTGTATTTTAATATGATTCCTTAGGCTATTTAGTGTTTTACACACAATAAGCGAGTTCTTTTCTGTTCAAGTTTTAGAGTCAGGCATCTGAGGGTCCAATCCCCAATCCACCTTACTAGTGGTGTGATGCTGAGCAAGTGATTTCATTTCTGTGAGCCTCAGTTTTCTAATCTGTGATTTGGAGATAATCGTAACTTCCTTACTGAATTTAGATCCATGGGTAAAGCCTTATTGCAGCATATGACACGTGGCTCCCCATGGTAGCTGTCAGGTGTTCTGCCAGATTTCAAACCACCAAGAATATATCCAGACTTCATAAAAATTAAGTTAGCCTACCTATTTGTATTTACTGACTGAAGAAACATATCTCAAATGAATGGAATCTCTGATGAAAGAAGAATTCTGAGGGGAGAGTAGAGAAGAATCTTAAAACCCTAACCAAATTAATTACCTATTTAAAAAACATTTATTGAGGGTGCCTGGGTGGTTCAGTTGATTAAGCGGCTGCCTTTGGCTCAGGTCATGATCTTGGGGTCCTGGGATCAAGTCCCACATCAGGCTCCCGGCTCTCCCTCTGCTCCTCCCCTCTGCTTATGCTCTCTCCCTCTCAAATAAATAAATAAAATCTTTAAAAATAATAAATAAATAACGTTTATTGAGCAATTGTTATATAACAGGAACTGTGGTGGGTTTTAGACACAAATGAAACACAACGTCCAGTGTTTATGCACTGACTACCCATCATCTGATAGGGGTTTACTACTGAATGGCTGATTAAGGAAAGAATAAAGACTTAAATGTACTCTGCTGTCCCCGACTTCTTATCACATTCTCACCTCTACTGTGACAACCCTGCACTCGCACGTTCTCCCTGCACCACTCTGGCCTAGCCTCTGCCTCCCTGCCTTCCTGCCTCTTGTGTGCAACCATCCCTGCTGCTCTCCAGAGCTTCCCTCCTGCCCACCCCTGTCCTGTTCACTCTGACACCTACCAGACCAGACCACTCTCAGTCTCACAAACAAGATGACCAATGGATCCACATCTCCCTCCACCAGGTTGCAAAGTGCAGATCCTAAGTCCTTTGATTGCATTACAATATATGTCTCCACCTTAGCTGACTACAGCCAAAGGATCTCCTGCTGGCCTTGAAAGAGCAGGCTGCCAGGCTGTGAAAGGCCCGTGACAAGGAACTACAGGGCCTCTTGGAGCCAAAACCATCCCTTGCTTGACAGCCAGCAAGAAAGCAGGAACCTCAGTCCTATAACCACAAAGAACAGAATTCTGTTGACAACCACATGAGCTTGAAAGAGACCACTGAGCCCAAAAAAAGATTTCAGCCAGGCCAACACTTTGATTTTACCCTTTGAGACCCTAAGCAGAAAATCCATTTAAGTCATGCCTTGATGTCTGACCTATGGAAAATGTGAGGTAATAATAAATAGCTGTTTTAAGCCACTAAGTTGGGGGTAATCTGTTAAGCAGCAATAGAAAACTAATACATGCTTACTTATTCTTTAGGAGTTAACTCGGGGAGCTTTCTTTGCTCCTACTTCCTCCTCCCCTCTCCACCCATGCAAATTAGGTAACCTACTGAAGCCTGGAAATATCATATACAAATCTCTATTATTGTACCTATCACATTGCACTACCATCATCTATCTTACTGGTCTCACCTACTTGGATGAGCTCACTGAAGGCAGACAGTATCTTAACCATCTCTCATCCCCAAATCATAACTTGGCACCTAATCTAGCTCAAAAAATATTTGCTGAATGAAGGCATGAATTCAAGTATTTTTCTACCTGGCCAATTTCACATCCAAAAATATCATGGATATCTTTATACAATTAATACAATAACATCCTGATAAAACTATAATCCAGCACTTCTCAAAATTTAACATGCATATGAATGCCTGGGTATCTTGTTAAAATGCAGACCCTGATTCCATAGGTCTGGGATGGTGTCTGAGATTACCAGTTTCCAACAAGCCCCTGCTGATGCCACTCCTGAAGGTCTGTGGACCACAGCACGAGCCTCACAGCACCATTTACCAGGCAGAGAGTGGAAGGAGAAAAGCCATAACCCAATCCCATCTACCTCTGTTCTACTGCATGTGAAATGATGAACTGAATCGGTCTAATTTTCTATGGCAGCTCTTTACCCCAATTTCATCCCTTTTTACCCACTCAATACACAGGAAATTTACATAATTCAAAACACCACCAGTCTCTTCTCATAAAGGTTCTACTGCAAAAACTGAAATGGTAACAAGAAATAGTATTCAAGAGTTGATTATGTGAGCACAACAGTTACTGAAGCATTTTTATAATCACTGAATCATTCAAATATAAAAAGAAATATATAATATGCTATCTGTCACTCTGTTAGTAGATTAGGATGTTTGGTTCACACTTCTTTATTTGCTATTGAAATTCTGCCTAGATAGAAGAAACTTCTCCTCTGAAAAATAACATTACCTCTCACTTCGGAGTTAAATTACCCAAACTCCTTATGTCCGTATGTTTTTTAGATGAATCAAGGTTATAGATATGTAGACATACACCTGAAAGATCACAATTTTGTACTTAAGAATATATTTATGTTTCTCTTAAGATACACTGACCTCATTTTTTGGACAATTTTGTAAATAAAAGAGGTTTTAATATCATACAATAGAACAGAAAAAATGCTGAATTTGGGAGAAGGTGGCCTAAGGCCAAATCCCAACCCTACCTACAAAAGTATGTAATTGCGAACAAATGACATATATTATCTGGACCTAATTTCTCTTGTCTATAAAATAAAGGGATTGGACTAAATGTTCTCCAAAGTTCCTGCTAGTTTTAACATTCTTTGCTTCTGTCTGAGCTAATTAGTTATTTCATAAAGGTAATAAATCCACACTGCTATTAATGAATACAGAGTTAATTAAAAGAAAGAAAGAAAGGAAAAATGAGCACTTTTCCTTATCTTCCCAGACAGAACACTTAAGGAAATCAGTATGAATTGAGAAAAATAAAACGATTACTGTGATTTCTCAGATTTCAAACTTTAGTTCTGAAAACTGAAAATAAAGCTTTGGGCAGGGGGGAACCCAGCACTCTGAAAAAGGGGAGAGAGTGGTTCAAGGAACATAAAATAAGTCTTTGCTATGGTACATTTCCATTTGCCAATTTAAAATGCATCATTTTGGAAGAGGGGATTATAAGGTGGGAAAATAACCAACAAGGCTTCATGTTCTGTTACCTCCTGGATGCATCATATACTTTTACTACAAGTTACAGTGATTTTTCTAATTAATCAGCATCTACATTTCCCTATCTATGAATTCCAATCAAGGAAGCAAAACAAAGGCCTTTCACTCACTGATCTGTGATTAGCAATTTCAAGTCCTCACCTTGGAACTACCATATACTGCCCGTGCCTCTCTCAACCTCAGACCAGTCCCTGGAGCATAGGAGGACTATCCAGCAACCATCGGTCCTCTTCCATAAGAATAGAGGGTGACACCTATTGGTTTCATGGACTATGGGAAACAGTGAAATCCCCTTTGGTAACTCCAGTAATAAACTAGCATTGGAATTTCACTTGTCTCAAGTTCAGTTTCCAAATTCTCTTTGTCTCTGATCCAATGTGGGTAACAAACTAAAGACAAATGAAATTAACCTTTCAGATTAAAAACAACAACAACAAAAAAAAAAACAGGAAAGATTACTTTCCATTGCTCTCCTGGAATTCAGATGCAGACAGAAAGAAGGACATGATCTCATTTTATTCAAATATTCAATAACATAATCTCTGAATGAAATCTCTCTCTAGGATTTGTATTCATCGTGTTCTTTATTTTCAGTATTTTATAATGTTGTAACATTTTGGGGGTTTGTGGACCGGGGAACTAATTCCTAGAGATAGCCAACAACTTGCCTGGATCATGCCTTTGAAATGGAAACCAACCAATCCTGAGTCCATTCCCCCTTACCTCTATCAGGTTCCTACAGTCTGAGAGGCTATGCTCCAGTCCTAAATCTTCCCAGGGCCAGGTACCAGACAATTAGAGACATCCCCCAAGCCAGAAACTATAGAAATTCTTCAAACCAGCCAATCCTAAACCTCCTTAGTTTCCTGATCCTCTTCATCCATTCATTCTTTTTTTTTTTTTAAGATTTTATTTATTTATTTGACAGAGAGAGAGATAGCGAGAGAGGGAACACAAGCAGGGGGAGTGGGAGAGGGAGAAGCAGGCTTCCCGCCGAGCAGGGAGCCCGATGTGGGGCTCGATCCCAGAACCCTGGGATCGTGACCTGAGCCGAAGGCAGACGCTTAACGACTGAGCCACCCAGGCGCCCCATCCATTCATTCTTATAAAAAACACAATAAAGGCTCTTGCCCACATTTTCCCCTCACTCTTTCTGCCCCTGAACAGACTGGCGCTACCTGATATAGTGCTGCATGGTGTGCTGTGCTTCCCCCTTGGGAAATATGAGGAACTAATTTTTCAGCGGCAGTTGTCTATAGATCTGTTAGCCTCCCTCTACTTGAATAAAAACAAAATCCCAGGTATATTTTAAAACAGTATTGGCTAAGACTTCCACACACACAAAAAAAAACAAAAACAAAGGGAAAAAAATCTAAAATAGCTTTATAAACATCCCCTTTCTATGGTTCCCCCATATATAAATGAATTCTATTGGCTGATGCAAACTGGTATGTCAAGTGTAGGGCAACAAAATGATAAAAAAAAAAATAAAGTACTACTGAAGATTAAGAAACTAATATAGCCCTACCCTAAATATTTTCTCAATATCTATTTAAGGATTTTACAAAAAATTTAATTACACTATGCCTAAGTCAAAGCCAATCATGGCTCCTTCCTCCAGTATATCAAGTTCAGCAGACACAATATCAAGTACAAATACCTCTGCTCTGCCATCAAGACTCTCAAAGCTTAGCCACTCAGGTCCATTCTAGTCATCTTACTATTTCATTATGTACCAAATCTCAGACTCACTGAAATGGAAAGACCCTTAAGGTCTTTTAATCTAAGACTTGTTCTATAAACAAAGAAACTGAGCCCCAGTCTGGTGAAGGACTTGTCATTGTTCATAGAGCTAATTACCACCAGAGCCAAAAACTAAAATCCAAATATTCTGACCCCCAGCCTAACACTCATTCTACAAAACTGCCAATAGCACCACCTGCTCAGTCAGACAAGTCATTATACTCTTGTCATTTATCACATATATCATATTTGCTTCCAACCCTATACTTTGCTCATGCTGCTTCCTTGGCCCAGATGATCCCTCCTCTGACCCTTCAACTTCCTTCTCTCTCAAGGTTAGTTGCCCAGATAGCACCCAGATATTAAAACACAGAGAAGTTGTATTCTCTCATATTGCATTTTACCAGGTTAGATTTATTTTACCAGGTTGGACTTAAGAACCATTTGTTACAACAGCATTAAATATGTATTAGATAAATTGTATTTGTTAAGTACATTAAATAAAGCATTAAATATAGACATCTTAGATACTCCTCATCTTTCAAAGCCAAGACTTGAGCCCCCAATGATTCTACCTTTCACTGAAGGCTGAATGTACCTAGGAGCACTCATGTGCATAAGCAATTAGCTGTCTCACATTATCCTATATAAGTTAGTTCTTTTCTATTCAACAATAAATTTGTTTTTCAGATTTATTCAGATCCTTTAGAGAATAAATGTCTCATATTTCTATTTCTCGAAGTTTAGACTTCACTAAACAGATATAGATTCATAGATTTTAAGAGGTTCAGAGGAAGAGGAAGAATGGGAACAAATATTCATCTAGTATCAGATATTTTATACACACAATTATTTTATTTTTCTATAGTCAAATAAAATTTCTTTTTTTATTTAGGAAACTTGCATTTTTATGTAGGAAATCTGAAATTTTACAGCCTACACATGGTTTGGGGTCTCATGCCAAGAACACCCACATGCACACAAAACACCTATGAAATCACCTTAAAAAAAATGCTTAGTTTCCCCAATTATAATGTACCTACACTCTGCCAGTCAATTCTAATGGTGGTGAGTGGAAAAGGATAACAAATGGAACTGAAAAGGACATCTGTCTTCATGTTGGATGCATGAAGAAGCATGACATGTTAAGGAATCTACCAGAGCCAGGGCAACTCCCCTCTTCAAACCTGTGACAGCACTGTGGGCCAGCCCGATGAATGAAGCTCATCCAAGTGACAGATGTCGGTAAACAAAAGCATCAGACGTGTAATAAAGCCTAAGCAAAAGAAGCACTCCTGCAGATGATGTTAGAGAAAGTATACCCTGGGGTGACCTCTCTGGAAGATGATATAAAAGCTTTATCAAGAAGTTAAATGCATGGGGCGCCTGGGTGGCTCAGTCGTTAAGCGTCTGCCTTCGGCTCAGGTCATGATCCCAGGGTCCTGGGATCGAGTCCCACATCGGGCTCCCTGCTCTGCGGGAAGCCTGCTTCTCCCTCTCCCACTCCCTCTGCTTGTGTTCCCTCTTTCACTGTGTCTCTGTCAAATAAATAAATAAAATCTTTAAAAAAAAAAAAAAAAGAAGTTAAATGCATGTATTCTTAGTATAACGAGTCTACTGATAAGATTTTATCTGTGAATCAACTACAAAAGCATACCAAAATATATGAATATGAACATTTGGTTTTAACACAGCAGATAACAACAAAAAACTAAAAATCACCTACATGTTTAGGAAAGGGTACTGTTTAAATGAATTATGGTATATTCACAGAGCGGAATACTAAGCACCACTGAAAACGGTGACACGATCTGCATGTGTTCCAAGACATACATGCTTAAGTGCAAAAAAAAAAAAAAAAAAAAAATGGCAAGATACAGGACAGGAAGTAGAGTATGAGCCCATTTGGGATACATGTATGCATGTAGTAGGTATTATGTATGTATGTATGTGTACATAAAGGGTTTGGATTTTTTAGCTTCCTATTTTTGCTTTTGATTCCTATATAGATACATGAGGAAAAATAAACAGGGGTCACACCTTTAAATAAAGATTTGAGAGGGGTGCCAAGGTGGCTCAATCAGTTAAGCGTCTAACTCTTGATTTCAGCTCAGCTCATGACCTCAGGATCCTGAAATCAAGCCCTGAGTCAGGCTCTGCAATGAGCGTGGAGCCTGCTTAAGATTCTCCCTCTCTTTCTCTTTCTGCCCCTCTCCTGCTCTTTCTCACCTTCTCTTAAAAAAATAGGTAAATAAAAGATTTGGGGGTTTAGCATGTGTGTGAGTGGGTATAGTAGAGATTTTTCTTCTTATTTTCACACTATTTGTACTATTTATACTATTTGCACTAATAGTAATAGTACTAATAGTACTATTTGTACTATTTTTTTAAACTATGCACCTGTATATTGAAAAATATAAAGAAATGCTTTTGAAATTCTATGAAGAAATACATAGAAAATTCTAGTATAAGAAGACATTCATTGACAGATATTATTATCAACATCTGGAAATTACTAGATATTGAATATATGAAATTACTACCTCAAAAGCAGATGTTTAGAAAGTACCCAACTGTTCATTAGTTTTATGTTTAATGTGCTTAATCTAGCCATGCTGTTTTGCATAGTTGACTGGAAATGTCACCTATAAAATCATATGGGTAACCCAGAAAGTAAAGAATGTTAGTGATATTTCAAGAAAATTTCAAACATGATTTTAGTGATCAAATTCAAGCATGACTGAACCCCTTTCTCTCCACAGTGAATGCAGCCACAGATGTAAATCAGCTTACTATATTAAACTATAAATTTAACTAATTAAAGTGGACGCTGTAACTGGCAACAAGCCCCTAACTGACAGTATAATGTGTAATTCATCCTAAGTGCATATCTTTTCTATTATCCTACGTGAACATTCCTTAAAACAATTACATGTTCCAAGCACCTCAAAACTCAAATTGGTAATATGGCCATTTGAAATATCATTATCTTACTATGATCAAAGAAGTCCACTTGCCTGGAGATGCCATTAAACACCAGGAACATCATTCAACCGATACTTCTGGAAATCCAGCCATGCAAGGCACCACACTCAAACAGCACCTATATAAGTGTTGAGCACTTCTGGAGTTCAAAAATGGGAAAATCCCAACATGGAAAGGAAATAATGGTAAAGTTACTGGCATCAAGTTAGAAACCAAGTTAGGCTTCAAGAGAAAACTGGGATTTGTGCCAACACAGAAAAGACAGAAGGTTGAATATTCATGTTGTAGAGCAAGATAACGGAAGTGCTGAGAAGAAACGGTAATAATTTCAGCAGCTTGACCGGAAATGATACTGAGAAAAGGTAGCAAATATGTTTGGACAGGAGAGGTGGTCTCCAATATTAAACTCAAAAATGTAAGAAATATGCAGCGGCCAATACTGATTAACTAGGCCTCATTATTTCCCTTGAACAGTGGTTCTCAAACATGAGAGCGTACCACAATCACCTGGAGGGCTTATGAAATACAAACTGCTCAGCCCCAGCCCCAGCAGAACTGATCCAGTAAGTCTGGAGTAAAGCCCAAGAAACTGCATTTCTAACAAACCACCAGGTGCCATGCTGCTGTTCTAGAGACCACAGCTGAAGAACCGCTATCCAAGAACAACTGTGAACACATCAAATACCTTGTCTCCTCAGAGGGCATGACACAACAAACCCAAAATGCTGAGAAAAATGGCATCCTCACATAAGTTGAGACAGGTGCAGGTCTTCCTAAGTCTGGTCCAAGGAACCCCTTTGAAGCAAGTTCTCTGGGGTACATTGAGAGTAGTCAACTCTCACGGAACTGAGATGAAGCCAATCTGGACCTCAGAGGGAAATGGACCTTGGTTCCACGTTAACCACCTCACCTCCCAGTGAGGCTGATCCAAAGGAAACAGTTCTGTGACTGGACACAGACCTACAGTTAACATCTGAAAAACAACTGTGGATAAGATCATACCCTGACATGTCTTCTTAATGCCTGGAGTTCATCAAACCATACTTAACCTGACATCAAACCGAAGAGTGTATGACACTGAGAACAGGAAGGGATTCTGTAGCAGCCCAAGGATCCAGCCCCACTGTGGCTGCCCCAGGATAGAGAGCCAGAGCTGCGGTTCCAGTAGGTTCTGCCGCCACTCCGTGGGAGATCCCGGGAGCTTTGAAGCAACTTGGTGCCTCCTGAGGTGTGACGGAGAAGCTGACTTATTGGATGCAGACTTGTTTCTGGGGAGAAATCTTGACTCAAATTCAGAGGAATGAGAGCCGCATTCAGTTGGGACAGGAATACAGAAACTGATGACTGTTAGAACCTTCTAGAAGAATGAGCTGGGATACCACTTTCCAAGTTCTGCTGGAACCAGAGCCCCAGGACAGGGAAAAGATGGCGGAGGACTAGGGGACCCTATTTCAACTGGTCCCCTGAATTGAGCCAGATATCTACCAGACCACTCTGAACACCCATGAAATCAGCCTGAGATGTAAGGAGATAGATTTGGATCTCTACAAACAGAATATCGCAGGCATTTGGTTTTGAAGTACGAAGCAGGGAGCCGTGATTCTGTGGGCAGATATCGGAGGATAAACAGCAGGGGAAGGGAGCCTGGCCAATGGGATCCTACACTGCCAGTGAGTGATAGCCTCCCGCGCTGGGGACGGGGTACAGACTCGCAGACCAGTAGTGGCGGGGAAAGTACTTTAGGGCAGCCCCCCAAATGGAAACCAGAGTGGCGGGGCCGCACGTGCGAACTGGGGGCAGCTGGTGGTTTTAGAAGCACAAAGGGCAGAGACAAGCCCTGACCTGGAGGTGAGGACTGGGAGCGCTGCTGAGGGGAGCACAACCCAGGACGCTGCAGTTTATAGCAGCACAGACAAAAATGGAGACAGTTTGGCCTGGAGAGCTCACTGAAGAACAGACTGCAATCTCTCAGCTCTGAGGCAGAGGGTTGGAAATGATTTCTTCTGCTCTGACTCTCCAAAGAGACGCAGAAAGCCACCAGGGAAAGCCACCAGAGAACAAAAGCCCCAAAAAAACGGTTTCCACTGAGCCCATCCCCCACCACAGGGGGCGGGATAACTCTGCCCAAACAGGGTTGCCCGAGTAACCATACAGCAGGCCCCTCCCCCAGAAGACAGGCTGGGAAAACAAGAGGCCAGCAAACCTAATGTCCCTAGAAATCAGGTGCATCTTGCTTGGGTTGTGGTCAATAATTTGGACTCTATACATTCCCTCAACCACCCCTCAGCAGAATGACTAGGAGGAGGAACCCCAAAATAGGAAAGACTTAGAGACTATGACTTATGCCACAGATTTACAAATGGATGCAGATATAACCAAGATGGCGGAGATGGAATTCAGGGTAGCAATTGTGAAGACGATAGCTAGAATGGAGAAATTGATTAATGGCAACACAGAGTCTCTAAGGGCAGAAATGAAAGCTGAACTGGCAGAACTTAAAAATGCTATCAATGAGATCCAATCCAATCTAGATAATCTAACAGCTAGGGTAACCGACAGAAGAACAAATTAGTGATTTAGAAGACCAATTAATAGACAAGATGGGAAAAGAGAAGGCCAGGGAAAAACAACTCAGAATCCATGAAAATAGAATCAGAGAAATAAGGGACACCATGAAACGTTCCATTGTCAGAATTTTTGGGATCCCTGAAGGGGTGGAGAGAGGGAGAGGACTAGAAGATATACTTGAGCAAAATGTACCTGAGAACTTCCCTAATCTGGGGAATGAAACAAACATTCATGTCCTAGAGGCAGACAGGGCCCCTCCCAAGATCAAGGAAAACAGGCCAACACCCCAGCATGTAACAGTAAAACTCGCAAACCTTAGAACCAAGGAAACCATCTTAGGGGCACTTAAGGCGAAGAGATTCCTTACGTACAGAGGGAGGAACATCAGAATAACGTCAGACCTATCCACAGAGACCTGGAAAGCCAGAAACGCCTGACAAGACATATTCAAAGTATTGAATGAGAATAACATGCAGCCAAGAATACTTTATCTGGCAAGGCTGTCATTTAGAATGGATGGAGAGATGCAGAGCTTCCAAGACCAGCAGAAACTGAAAGAATAGGTGACCACTAAGCCAGCCCTGCAAGAAATATTAAGGGGGATTCTATAAAAGGAGAAAAACCCCAAGAATGATATAAAACAGAAATTTAGAGGGACAAGCTATAAAAACAAGGTCTTCACAGGCAACATGAGGACAATTAATTCATATCTTTGAATAATCACTCTCAATGTGAACAGCCTAAATGCTCCCATAAAACAGCACAGGGTTGCAGATTGGATAAAAAGACAGGACCCATCCATATGCTGTCTACAAGAGACTCATTTTGAACCTAAAGACACATCCAGACTGAAAGTGAAGGGATGGAGATCCATCTTGCATGCCAGTGGACCTCAAAAGAAAGCTGGGATAGCAATTCTTATATCAGACAAATTAGATTTTAAACCAAAGACTGTAGTTAGAGACACAGAAGGACACAATATCATTCTTAAAGGGTCTATCCAACAAGAAGATCTAACAGTTGTAAATATCTACGCCCCCAACATGGGAGCAGCCATCTACATAAGCCAACTGTTAACCAAAAGAGTCATACTGATAACAATACGTTAATTGTAGGAGACCTCAATACTCCACTCTCAGCAATAGACAGATCATCTAAGCAGAAAATCAACAAAGAAACAAGAGCTTTGAATGACACACTGGACCAGATGGACCTCATAGATATATACAGAATATTCTACCCTAAAACAACAGAATACTCATTCTTCTCGAGTGCACATGGAACTTTCTCCAGAATAGACCACATACTAGGTCACAAATCAGGTCTCCAGATACCAAAAGATTGAGATTATTCCCTGCATATTCTCAGACCATAATGCTTTAAAACTGGAACTCAATCAAAAGGAAAAAATTGGCAGAAATTCAAACACTTGGAAGCTAAAGACCACTCTGCTCAAGAACGTTTGGGTCAACCAGGAAATCGAAGAAGAACTTAAACAAATCATGGAAACCAATGAGAACGAAAACACATCAGTCCAAAACCTATGGGATACTGCAAAGGCGGTCCTAAGGGGGAAATACATAGCCATCCAAGCCTCACTCAAAAAAATAGAAAAATCCCGAATTCACCAACTAACTTTACACCTTAAAGACCTAGAGAAAAAGCAACAAACGATGCCTAAGCCACACATTAGAAGAGAAATAATTAAGATTAGAGCAGAGAACAATGAATTAGAAACCAGAAACACAGTAGATCAGATCAACGAAACTAGAAGCTGGTTCTTTGAAAGAATTAATAAGATCGATAAACCACTGGCCAGACTTATCCAAAAGAAGAGAGAAAGGACCCAAATTAATAAAATTATGAATGAAAGGGGAGAGATCACGACTAAACCAAGGAAATAGAAACAATTATTAGAAATTATTATCAACAACTATATGCCAATCAACTGAGCAATCTGGATGAAATGGAGGCCTTCCTGGAAACCTATAAATTCCCAAGACTGAAACAGGAAGAAATTGACAACCTGAATAGGGGAATAACCAGTAACGAGATTAAAGCAGTGATCAAAAACCTCCCAAAAAACAAGAGTCCAGGGCCTGATGGATTCCCAGGGGAATTCTACCAAACATTCAAAGAAGAAATAATACCTATTCTACTGAAGCTGTTTCAAAAAATAGAAACAGAAGGAAAGCTTCCAGACTCATTCTATGAGGCCAGCATTACCTTAATCCCCAAACCAGGCAAAGACTCCATCAAAAAGAATTTCAGACCGCTATCCCTGATGAATATGGATTCCAAAATCCTCAACAACATCCTAGTTAATAGGATCCAACAATACATTAAAAGGATCATCCACCACGACCAAGTGGGATTTATCCCTGGGATGCAAGCGTGGTTCAACTTTTGCAAATCAATCAATGTGATAGAATACATTAATAAGAGGAGGGAGGGGGCGCCTGGGTGGCTCAGTTGGTTAAGGGATTGCCTTCGGCTCAGGTCATGATCCTGGAGTCCCAGGATCGAGTCCCACATTGGGCTCCCTGCTCAGCAGGGAGTCTACTTCTCCCTCTGACCCTCCCCCTTTCTCAGGCTCTCACTCTATCTCATTCTCTCTCTCAAATAAATAAATAAAATCTTTAAAAAATAATAATAATAAGAGGAGGGAGAAGAACCATATAGTCCTCTCAATTGATGCAGAAAAAGCATTTGACAAAATACAACATCCTTTCCTGATTAAAACTCTTCAGAGTATAGGGATAGAGGGAATATTCCTCAAGTTCATAAAATCCATCTATGAAAAACCCACAGCGAATATCATCCTCAATGGGGAAAAGCTGAGAGCCCTTCCCTTAAGATCAGGAACACGTCAAGGGTGCCCACTCTCATCACTGTTGTTCAACATAGTACTAGAAGTCCTAGCAACAGCAATCAGACAAAAAAAAGAAATAAAAGGTATTCAAATTGGCAAAGAAGACGTCAAACTCTCTCTTTTCGCAGACGACATGATACTTAAGGTGGAAAACCCAAAAGACTCCACCTCCAAATTACTAGAACTCATACAGCAATTCAGTAACGTGGCAGGCTACAAAATCAATGCACAGAAATCAGTTGCTTTCTTATACACTAACAATGCAAGTGTAGAAAGAGAAATTAGAGAAACGATTCCATTTACAATAGCACCAAAAACCATAAGATACTTCGGAATAAACCAAACCAAAGAGGTAAAGGATCTATACTCTAGGAACTACAAAACACTCATGAAAGAAATTAAAGAAGACACAAAAAGATGGAAAAACATTCCATGCTCATGGATCGGAAGAATAAACATTGTTAAAATGTCTATGCTACCCAGAGCAATCTATACCTTCAATGCCATCCCGATCAAAATTCCAATGACATTTTTCAAAGTGCTGGAACAAACAATCCTAAAATTTGCATGGAATCAGAAAAGACCCCGAATCACCAAGGAGATGTTGAAAAAGAAAAGCAAAGCTGGGGCATCACGTTGCCTGATTTCAAGCTATATTACAAAGCAGTGATCACCAAGACAGCATGGTACTGGTATAAAAACAGACATACAGACCAATGGAACAGAATAGAGAGCCCTGATATGGACCCTCAACTCTATGGTCAAATAATCTTCGACAAAGCAGGAAAAAATATGCAATGGAAAAAAGACAGTCTCTTCAATAAATGGTGCTGGGAAGATTGGACAGCTATATACGGAAGAACGAAACTCGACCATTCTCTAACACCATTCACAAAGATAAACTCAAAGTGGATGAAAGACCTCAATGTGAGACAGGAGTCCATCAAAATCCTAGAGGAGAACATACGCAGTAACCTCTTTGATATCGGCCACAGCAACTTCTTTCAAGATTCATCTCCAAAGGCTAGTGAAACAAAAGCAAAAATGAACTTTTGAGACTTCATCAAGATAAAAAACTTCTGCACAGCAAAGGAAACAGTCAACAAAACAAAGAGGCAACCCATGGAATGGGAGAAGATATTTGCAAATGACCCTACAGACAAAGGGCTGGTATCCAAGATCTATAAAGAACTTCTCAAACTCAACACCCAAAAAACAAATAATCAAGTCAAAAAATGGGCAGAAGACATGAACAGACACTTCTCCAAAGAAGCCAACTGGTAACAGACACATGAAAAAATGTTCATCATCATTAGCCATCAGGGAAATCCAAATCAAAACCACACTGAGATACCACCTTACACAGTTAGAATGGCCAAAATGGACAGGGAAAGAAACAACAAATGTTGGAGAGGTTGTGGAGAAAGGGGAACCCTCTTACACCGTTGGTGGGAATGCAAGTTGGTACAGCCACTTTGGAAAACAGTGTGGAGGTGCCTCAAAAATTTAAAAATAGAGCTACCCTATGACCCAGCAATTATACTACTGGGTATTTACCCCAAAGACACAGATGTAGTGAAAAGAAGGGCCATATACACCCCAATGTTCATAGCAGCAATGTCCACAATAGCCAAACTGTGGAAAGAGACGAGATGCCCTTCAACAGACAAATGGATAAAGAAGATGTGGTCCATATATACAAGCCATCAGAAAAGATGAATACCCAGCTTTTACATCAACATGGATGGGACTGGAGGAGATTATGCTAAGTGAAATAAGCAGAGAAAGTCAATTATCATATGGTTTCACTTATTTGTGGAACATAAGGAATAGCATGGAGGACATTAGGAGAAGGAGGGGAAAAATGAAGTGGGGGAAATTGGAGTGGGGAGATTAACCATGAGAGACTATGGACTTCGAGAAACAAACTAAGGGTTTTAGAGGGGAAGGGGGTGTGGGGATGGGTTAGCCCAGTGATGGGTATTAAGGAGGGCACATACTGCATGGAGCACTGGGTGTTATATGAAAACAATGACTCATGGATCACTACATCAAAAACTAATGATGTAGTGTATGGTGACTAATATAACATAATAAAATAAAATTTAAAAAAAAAGAGTGTATGACACTGTCACTTCACCAAGTACAGTATGTAAATGCATAACCACAACCCACATGAAGACCCCAAAATCCAGACCAAAACATGGTGAGAGCACATGAGAGGTCACTAATGAGAATGCTCTAATGGCCCACTATCACCAAAATCGTCACTATGGAGGTCTCCTGGTCACTTCTGCCACCTTGAAATTTGTAGGACTACAAAAAGTTGCCACGGGGAAAGAACATAGGTAACTAGAAGCAAGATGCATATCATACCATGTAGCTGTCAAGATGTCACTGTGAGGAATTTTTTAGATGTCATTTACATTCATATAGTAGACTCTGAGTAAAGCACATTATCCTCCACAATGTGGGTGGGCCTCATCCAATCAGCTGAAGGCCTTAAGAGAAAAAAAGACTGACCTCTCTAAGGAAGAGGGAATTTGCCTCCAGAATACCTCTGGACTCAAGGCTGCAACATCAACTCTTTTCTGGGTCTCCAGCCTGCCAACCTGCCCTGTAGATTTCAGGCCTGTCAGCCCCCATGATTGTATGAATCAACTCCTTAAAATGAATCTTCCTATATACATATAATATATACCCATATACATATAATTCATCATTATCAAGTAGGGACAAAGATTGTGAACATCCCTATCAAAGTAGGGATTGTGACAGGACTGTCAACTATTCCCGTTGGTTCTGCTTCTCTGGAGAACCCTAACAAACACAACCCCCTTCCGTCCACAATCTCTGCCCCTCACTTGATAATAATCGATTACCACCACTGTTACAAAGAAAAGTCTCTTTGGAGCTCCTGGGTTGCTCAGTCAGTTACATGGCTGACTCTTGATTTCAGCTCAGGTCATGATCTCAGGGTAGTGAGAATGAGCCCTGGGTTGGGCTCCACAACGAGCGGGGAGTCTGCTTGAGGATTCTCTCCCCCTCCCTTACCCCTACCCCCACTCACAAGTGCGTGTGCTTGCTCTCTCTCAAATAAATCTTTATAAAGGAAGGAAGGCAGGAAGGAAGGGAGGGAGGGAGGGAGGAAGGAAGGAGAGCAAGACCTCTAAAATTCCCACTAAGATATACCAGGACTAATATTTGATGGATTTTCTTCCTGGCAATTTCCTATACCTATGTATAACTTTATCTCTAGTTCAAAAAGTAACACATGTTAATGGTAAAGTATTTGAATAGAAAGACAATATAAAAAAGCATCTGTATCCAATCATCTAGTAATAACTACTCTTTTTTTTTTTTTAAAGATTTTATTTATTTATTTGAGAGAGAGAGAATGAGAGAGAACACATGAGAGGCGATAGGGTCGGAGGGCAAAGCAGACTCCCTGCCGAGCAGGGAGCCCACTGCGGGACTCGATTCCAGGACTCCAGGATCATGACCTGAGCCGAAGGCAGTCGCTTAACCAACTGAGCCACCCAGGCACCCAGTAATAACTACTCTTAACCTTTTAGTCTATGTGTCCACATCAAATTAAAGCTCCTCCTTAAATGACTGTTAGATAACTGATTTTGCATGGGGTGGTAAATTATTTTTTCTTTTTATCTTCTAGAATTTTTTTAGATTCTTCATCAAATAATTACCTTCAGTTGGAGAAATACCTCTTTCTAATAGGACATAAATTATATGTGCTATATTTAGTGGGGAATTAAGAGAAAAGGAGATTTAAGAAATTTTATTTGATAAAATCTTAAGTATCAAAGCATTCATCATGAAAGATAAATCCTGTATTTTTCACAGAAGTAATTATCTTATCATAGCAATGCACTGTGTCTGTAAATACCAGCATAAAATCTTGGACAACACTGGCCAGTCACAGCATATCATAAGATATAACTGTATTAATTACCATATCATGTGAGATATACATAGTACAACATTTGATTTACATGTATGCAATATGCTATATTTAAAACACATGTACATGTAAATGTGTTCAAAGGATATGCATTAAAATGTTCTTAAAATAAAAGAAAAAAGGTCTCCTTTCACTTTAAAATGAATATTACCCTTTAAAATGTTATCAGGCTTTAATGACATTTATATTCTATACCTCTGTATATAAAACTCAACCACAAGTAACCAGCTCCTAGTCATTGAAGAAACAACCTCTGCTGTGGTTACACAAACTATACAATTACATTGTAAATTTCCACAGTGAGCACAAACTAGAAGGAAGGGCCCAGGAACTGACATCTTACCAAGCACCCACCTGATTCAAATGCTCTTTGGAATCCATACTAAGCTTCCTCTTTCTGTTGGGCTGTTTCATTGCCACTTTAGCGCTCCTCAGCAGTGTTTTTCTGCAAAATAGTGCCACATAAAAAAGTTTAGGAGTTTTGCCCCTTTAGAATAACAAAAACAAACCCCAAAAAACGCTTTCATTAAACTTCTAACTGGTTGCCATAAATACCCTGAAAAATGAGCTGACATAAAAATTTCACTGTTGCTTTTATAGACCCCACTAAAATAATAAGTTAATGGGGAAAAGAGATGAGTTTTCTACCTCATCTAGAATTATATCACAAAGAAAATAGATACTATTTCTTTGGTCTATCTATCACAACATTTTTGGTTGTTTTGTGGGGTTTTTTTTTTGGGGGGGGGGTTCTTTTTTGCTTAGCTGATTTAACCAATTCAGATTCACTGCAGTCTACCTATTCAGATTCTGTACTCACATGGTCTGACTGTCCACAAGTGTCAAAGCAAAGGTATTCTTGGTGAGAGGACTTTTGTCATACAAGGCATAGCACAGCAATCTGGAACAGAGAAAACAAAAAAATTACGAATCCAATTTATCATGACCATTCTTTGGTATGTTAATAAATAGTAGTAGACTAGTAACAAAATTAAATCAGTAATCAAAAACCTCCCAACAAAAAAAAGTCTAGGACCAGATGGATTCACAAGTAAATTCTACTAAACATGTAAAGCAGAGTTAATACCTATCCCTCTCAAACTATCCAAAAAAATATAAGAAGAAGGAATTCTTCCAAATTCAGGCTATGAGGCTGTATTACCCTGAAACCAAAACCAGACAAAAGTCCCACAAAAAAGAAAATTACATGCCATTATCCCTGATAAACACAGATGCAAAAATCTTCAAAAAAATATTAACAAACTGAATCCAACAATACATCAAAAGGATCATTCACCATGATTAAGTGGGATTTATTCCAGGGATGCAAGAATGGTTCAATATCTGCAAGTCAATCACCATGACACTTAAACGAAGAATAAAAATCATGTGATCATCTCAAAAGATGCAGGAAAAGCATTTGACAAAACTCAAAATCCATTCATGATAAAAACTCTCAACAAACTGGATTTAGAGAGAATATACCTCAACATAATAAAGGCCATATATGACAAAACCACAGCTTACATCATACTCAACAATGAAAAGCTGAAAGCTTTTTCTCTACAATCAGGAACAAGACAAGGATGTCCACTCTCACCACTTTTATTCAACATAATATTAAGTCCTAGCCACAGCAATCAGACAAGAAAAAGAAATAAAAGGCATCCAAATTGATGAGGAAGAAGTAAAACTTTCACTATTTGCAGATGACATGATACTATATACAGCTGGCCCTCAAACAACACAGGTTTGAACTACACAGGTTCACCTACATAAATACAGTACAGTACTGTAAATGTATTTTCTCCTCCTTATGGAATTTTCTTAATAACATTTTCTTTTCTCTAGCTTACTTTATTGTAAAAATATAGCATATAATACATATAATATACACAACATGGGTTGACTGTTTATGTTATCAGTAAGTCTTCTGTTCAATAGTAGGCTCTTAGTAGTTAACGTTTTGGGGGGCTGAAAGTTATATGTAAATTTCCAACTACACTGGGATTGGTGCCCCTAATCCCCACATTGTTCAAGGGACAACTATATAGAAAACCCTAAAGACAATACCAGAAAACTGTTAGAATTAATAAATGAATTCAGTAAAGTCACAGGATACAAAATTTACATACACTATGAAAAAAGTAGCAGAAAGAAATTACAAAAACAATCCCATTTAAAGCTTCACCAAAAATAATATAACACCTTGGAAAATATCTAACCAAGGAATTGAAAGACCTGTGCTCTAAAAAATATAAGATATTGATGAAAAAAACTGAAGATGAAACAAATAAATATAGAAATAATCTCTGTTCATGGATTGGAAAAATTAATATTGTTAAAATGTCCATTCTACTCAAAGTAATCTACAGATTCAATGCAATCCCTATCAAAATGTCAATGCTATTTTTCACACAATTAGGACAAATAATTCTGAAATTTATTTAAAGCCACAAAAGACCCTGAATATCTAAGGCAATCTTGAAAAAGAAGGACAAAGCTGGAGGTATCACAATCCCAGATTTGAAACTATATTGCAAAGCTATAGTAATCAAAACAGTATGTTACTGAACAAAAACAGATGCACAGATCAACAGAAGAGAATAGAGAGCCCAGAAATGAGCCCAAACATACGTGGTCAGTTAATGTATGACAAAGGAGGAAAGAATATAATACAATGATAAAAAGACAGTCTTTTCAATAAATTGTATTGGGAAAAGTGGAACAGCTACATGCAAAAGAATAAAGAATGAAAATGGACAATTTTCATGCACTATACACAAAAAAACAACTCAAAATAGATTAAAGACTTAAATGTAAGACCTGAAACTATAAAATTCCTAAAAGAAAATGTAGGCAGTAATCTCTTAGACATCAGCCTTAGTATTATTTTTGTGAATTGTCTCCTCATGCTAAGGAAACAAAAGCAAAAATAAACAAATAGGACTACATCAAACTAAAAAGATTTTGCACAGCAAAGGAAAACATCAACAAAACAAAAAGGTGGCCTACTGAACAGGAGAAGATATTTTCAAATGATATATCTGATAATGGGTTAATATCTAAAATATATAAAGAATTCAGGGCACCTGAGTGGATCAGTCATTTGAGCATCAGACTCTTGGTTTTGGCTCTGGTCATGATCTTGGGGTTATGGGATCAAACCCCACATCAGGCTCCACTCTCAGTGGGGAGTCTGCTGGAGATTCTCTCTCTTTCTCCCTCTGCCCTCCCTCTTTCTCCCTCTGCCCTCCCTCTCCATAATAAATAAATCTTTAAAAAAAACAAAAACAAAAAATTCATGCAACTCAACACCAAAAAAGCAAAGAATCCAATTAAACATGGGGAGAAGTCTTAAATAGACATTTTCCCAAAGGAGATGGCTAACAGAGACATGAAAAGATTTTCAACATCACTAGTTACCAGAGAAATGCAAATCAAAGTCACAATGAGATATCACCCCACACCTGTCAAAACAGCTAGTTATCAAAAAATCAATAAAGGGGCGCCTGGGTGACTCAGTCAGTTAAGCATCAACTCTCGATCTCAGCTCAGGTCTTGATTGTGGGGTCATGAGTTCAAGCCCCATGTTGGGCTCCATGCTGGGTGTGGAGCCTACTTTAAAAAAAAAAAGGTCAATAAATAACAAGTGTTGGCGAGGATATAGAGAAAAGAGAACCTTCTTGCACTGTTGGTGGGAATGCAAACTGGTGCAGCTACCGTGGAAAACAGTATGGAGGATCCTCACAAAAATTAAAAATAGAGATACAATACAACCCAGTAACTCCACTTCTAGGTATTTACTCCCCCCAACCCCCCACCCCCCAAAAAAACCCACCACACTGATTCAAAAGGATACATGCACCCCTGTGTTTACTGCAGCATTATTCACAAAAGCCAAGATATGGAAGCAACCTAAGTGTCCATCAACAGATGAATGGGTAAAGAAGATGTGATATATATATGTAAATATACACAATGGAACATTACTCAGCCATATAAAGAAGTGAATTCTTGGCATTCATGACAACATGGATGGACCTAGAGGGTATAATGCTAAGTGAGGTAAGTTAGACAGAAGAAAACAAATAGTATATGATTCACTTATATGTGGAATCTAAAAAACAAAACAAATGAACAAACAAACAAATTCACAGATACAGAGAAAAAACCGGTGGTTGCCAGAGGGAAGGGAGATAGAAGGATGAGTGAAACAGGTGAAGGCAATTAAGAGGTACAAACTTCCAGTTATAAAACAAATACATCATGGGGATGAAAATGTAGCATAGGAAATAAGATCAGTAATATTATAATAATGTACAGTGACAGATGGTAACTACATTTATTGTGGTGACCATTTCATAATGTATATAATTGTCAAATCTCTATGTTATATTCCTGAAACTAATATAATATTGTATATCAAATATACTTCAATAAAAATTTTAAAAAATAAGTGAATAAACACTAGCAGACATTCTTTGAAAGTTATCTGGAATGCATTTTTGATAAGCAGATTAACCATTTTAGAGAAATTACCCCTTAGCATTATATGAGTACCACTGGAGCAATAATTCACTTTGAATAATTTTAACTACAACTGACACATAATTAAAAAAAAAAAATTTAGCAGACCTAAATCATCTATAGTCTCCAGTGTTTTAGAATCATATGCCCAAACTTCTTCCCTGATATGTCCTCCTGGACAATGACCCTAGATACTACAAACTGAACACATTCACAACTGAGCTCATCATTGCCCCTTTCACTGCCCCCCAGTTCCACTCTCTCTTCCTATTTGCACTAATGACATGACTGGTCACCCACTTGCCCCCATCTGCCCTTTACAGTTCTTCAGACCAGACACTGCACAGGAGCACCAAGCCAATGGGCAAGTGGAGGTCAAAATCCACTCTGCACACATGCCACTCCCCCTACCACAGGTTTAACATCTGCAGTCAGAAAATGCATCTTCTTCTGATTCAAACAAAGACACCTTTTGGGCTACTGGCGGCCCTGACTGCCTGAGACAGAGACCTAGGAGTTAGCATCATTTCATCCTTTACATCACATCTATACACTCTGTCACCAGGTTTTGCTCATTTTTAATCTAGTTAACATTTCTTTTTTAAGATTTTACTTATTTATTTATTTGAGAGAGAGAAAGTGAGAGGGGGGAGGGATGAGAGAGAGAGGGAGAGAGAGGGAGATCCAGAGCGGAGCCGGACATCTCAGGACCCTGAGATCATGACCTGAGCCAAAATCAAGAGTCAGATGCTTAACTGACTGAGCCACCCAGGTGCTCCTCAACATTTCTTGAATTTATTTTCTCCCCCTACTCCTATTAAATCTGACTACCTCCAATCTTACGCTCCTGTCAAGTTCTTTGGAACACTATGCCCCTGCTGCTTCTCAGCCCCACACTTTTGCTGGTCCCTCAACTTTGGAACAACTTCCCTACTATCCATCTCTCCTTTTTCAATCTAATTCTTACCCATCTTTTATGACTCAACTCAAAGAGACTTCATGGCCTTGAGAAAAGCATTCCTTGCTTACCTCCTGCTCCCAAAGGACCAGTTGTCTTACATAAAATTCATTGTACTTGTGCGTATCTTTGTCACATTATTCAACACCTTATACTATATATTTTTATTTATATATAGGTCTCCCCTTATGTGGCTGATGACAAGGATTGTGAATTACTGATCCTTAATTTTCTATTGTCTACATAGCCTCTGGCTCAGTATATGTTTGTGGCCCTGAATTGCATAAGCACATCTCTGAATTACAGAGAAGCCTCAAACACCTTAAGTTAGTGTTACAGTTCTTGATCCACATATTATTCCTTTTACAGTGCTATTTGACTAGCGTGAGTGTAGTTCTCTAACTTGACAACTCCTTTCTCTTTTTCTTTCATATATTAAAAAAACAAACAAATAAACAAAACACATTTCCTCATATCCATTTCCTTCCAGTCATTTGGTATTTGTATGTCCTTAAGATAGGCACTTACCTACTAAATTCAATAACATTACATTCATTTTGTAGGATGTAAATACAACTTATCATACCTAGCTCCCAGGAATACTCTGAACATCTATGCAAATGAACAGCTTAAGACTTGATGCCTTCAGCAAAGTATTATTGCACAAGACATAAGCATTGCCAAGGCTAGCTTGCATTTCACGTCTAATAACACCCCATGGCTTGTCAAACTGAAATCATCTGGCTACCAAGGCTTTTCTCCTGCCACCAAAGTGATCTGTCTTGCTAATCCCTAGTAATTATCTCAATAATGGTTTGTTTAAAAAAACAAGAAAGCCTGAATTTACATTATTATGTATTGGGGAAAAAAGATGAAAATTTTTCCACTGAGAAGTTTCAAAATACAACTTAGTAACTATTGGATTCCCTTTAGATAATAAGACAAAAATATAAAAGATACCTAACAGCCCACATAAGGTTTTGTGGCCAGACAAAAAAAGGAATCAAATATAATATTCTATCAAATGCAAAACAAAGGAGATGGATGATATGACAGAAGACAGGATGACACAAAGGAAGACAGACAGGGAGGTTTTATATGATCCTTTCAAATGTCAATTCGCAAGATGTATTCTGACCAACAAAACACTCCTTTTGATATAAATTTAAGCTGATATCCTTGGCACAGTATCAAAATATATGGATTATTCTGATTGTCTTAATACAACGCCCAGTCCCAAACGCCCCAAATGTCACATCAGTCACATGCCTCCTTTCTGAGTTTGGAATAAAAAAATTTTAGAGCCAAGAAGAATAACCTTGGACTCTAAAACACATCAGAGAAATCAAGAGGAAATGAAGAATAGTGAGTATGTGGCACTACTCTCCAGTGCATGTTGGCTTTGTAACTATATCCAAGCACTAACTGTAACAGACAACGGGATTTTAAGTTATTTTAATTAAAGACGCTCTTAATAGTATTTTATATTAAAACAAGACAGATAATATATGGAAGTGGTTTGTATTTCTGTAGAAAATTTGGTAATAGTGCACTGATTTTTCAAATGAATCCTCTGAATCAGTTTGATTTCCCTTCAGAGTTAGTGGAATTTTCACATGCATACTGTCAAACACTTGTGTTACTGACGTTCTAATTAAGCAGACAAATTAGATTATTATTTAGAAAACATATAAATAATTTCAATACTTCAAATTTTAAAAGTCTGTAAATAACAAAAATAATGCACTGCCTGCATATGTCCACTTGCTATTTGGTAATTCTTGCACAAAATACTTACTGACCACCTGTTACCATCAAGACTGTCATGGGTACTTTGCAGAATATAAGGATTATTCATAAGACATTCCAGAAAGGAAGGTAATGAAAGTAGCCATTATTGCCCTGGATAACTCAAGATATCATGCCCCCCATCCTGGCATAATTATCAATAGCACCACCTTCCACTCCTGAAAATGTTCCAGTTTAGACAGTAAGTCCTATGCTCACTGTATGGACAAGAAACATACATAAATTAATAAGAAATATAATACATTCCATTAAAGAATTACAGGTGGGCAATTCGTTCACAGGAGGGAGAGTATGTCTAACATTGATTAGAAAATGCTCTGTGGAAGAACATTTCAACTGCTTCTAGGATGCTGCACAGAATTTAAAGTGAATTTAGCACCACAATATCAAATACAAATATCTGACTATTGCACTGATTTGCCACTATTTCAAAGATGCTACCAGGCTAAAATGTATCCACTGATACTCAGTGTCAATAATAATACATGGCAGTTGGTGTCTGAATAAATTAATAACAATTACAACTGAGGGTAGTTTGACAATTTCTGCATGAATTCCTGCTCTCTCTTAACTGCATGAATAGTTAACATTACCTGAATATTCACATATGCCTGGCATAGCTATAACCCCTCTACATATAGACTTTCAATTAATACTTAGGATAATCCAAGGACATATGTACCATTATCACTATCTCTTCACAGATGAGGAAATACTCCTTTGCTCTAAACAAAGAACAAAGCCATTAAAATATACACCAAACAACCCTCTGTAAACATGCAGTAGATCAGAAACAAAGTGGCAAGCCTTGAGTCTGTTGGGCTCCAGAGCAAGAGAAAGGCAGAGGAAGTTAGGAGTCCAGCGGTCAACACAAGATGGGTGCTGGAGCCAGGTTACCCCTTGAAGCCAATAGGTGGCAGGAGGCTCCACCAATGGTGAATGGGAGCCAAATGGAACTTCCGCCACAAATGCCTGGAGTGATGGGTTATAACTATGAGTCTAAGAAGGCAGGAAGAACAAATGCTAACTCCCGACAATGAAGTGGGCTCCAGGGAGCCAGGCATAGGCAACCACAAACACGAAAAAGCCAGGAGGAAGTAGGCATGTATAGAATAAGAAAACAAAATCGTTCCACCCCAAGTGCATCTGCAAATCAAAATTCAAAAATACATAAAGAAATCAAATGCTAAGAAAGACAATAAAATCAGCCACTGGGGGAAAGAATTCATCCTGATAAAATTTAAATTATAGAAAATAATGAGGGCGCCTGGGTAGCTCAGTCAGTTAAGTGTCTGCCTTTAGCTCAGGTCATGATCGCAGGGTCCTGGGATGGAGCTCTTCATCGGACTCCCTGCTCAGCAAGGGGTCTGCTTCTCCCCCTGCTCCTCCCCACCCTGCTCATGATCTCTCTCTCTCTCCCTCTCTCAAATAAATAAATAAAATCTTTAAAAATATAGATTGATAAGTATTTTTTTAAATAATTAAGTTTAGGATGTTCAAAAGATAAATGAAGAAAAGACAGTCCTAAAAAATGAACAAGAAGGGCGCCTGGGTGGCTCAGTTGGTTAAGCGACTGCCTTCGGCTCGGGTCATGATCCTGGAGTCCTGGGATTGAGTCCCGCATCAGGCTCCCTGCTCCGCAGGGAGTCTGCTTCTCCCTCTCCCGCTCCCCCCTCTTGTGCTCTCTCTCTCTTTCACTCTCTCTCTCAAATAAATAAATAAAATCTTAAAAAAAAAAAAAGAACAAGAAATTATAAAGAGTAATACAAGTATATAAAGCAAAAAGAGTTGGGTATGAAAAAAGTTTAAAACCTTGGTAATTTCAAGTGTAGTCAACAAGATAACAAAGCCTGACATACTGTTTTAGCTAGACCAAGAAAAAAGAGAATATTCAAATTACTAAAACCAGAATGAGAGAGATTACATCATTACTGATCTTACAAAAATCAAAAGGATTGTAAGGAAATACAATTGATCCTTAAACAGCACAGGGGTTGGGCCATGCAATCAAAAATCCACTTATAATTTTGGACTCCTCAACAATTTAACTGTTAATAGCCTACTGTGGACCAAAGCCTTACTAATAACATAAACAGTGGACACGTATTCTGTATATGTATTATATACTGAATTCTTAAAGTAAACTAGAGAAAAGAAAATGCTGTTAAGAAAATCATAAGGAAAAGAAAATACATTTACAGTACTTACCCTTATCAAGAAAAATCATGTGTAAGTAGACCCATGCAGTTCAAACCTATGTTGTTCAAGGGCCAAATGTACTATGAAAACCGAATGCAGACAAATTAGATAACTTAGAAATTTCTAAAAAGACACAAATTACTGAAAATGACTCAAGAAGAAATAGAAAATCTGAATATATCTATAACAAGAGATAAAAGTAGCAATTTTAAGACTTCCCCAAAAGAAAAGCCTAGGCCCACAAGATTTACACTGAACATTCAAAGAATTAATACCTATCCTTTACAAACTCCTTCCAAAAAAAGAGAATATGAAACAGTACTTGCAACTCATTCTGTGAGACAAACCCAGTCCTGTCCCGATTCCAAAAACAAAGATAACACAAGAAAATTAAACTATATACCAATAGTTCTTATAGATATTCAAAAATCCTCAACAAAATACTAGCAAACTGAATCCAGCAACATATAAAAGAATTGCACAGAGTGACCAGGAATGGAAGGTTAGTTTAACATTAGAAAATCAATTAATGTATAATACCACATTAAGAGAATTAAGGACAAACACCACACAGTCCTATCAATAAACACAGAAAAAGCTTTTGACAAAACTTAGGCCCTTCAATGATTAAAAAATATATATATTCATCAAAATAGGAATTTCCTAAAGCTGATAGTGTTTAGCAAACACCTACAACTGACATTATACTCAATGGTAAAAGATTAAAAGCTTTCCTCCCCAAATCACAAACAAGACAAGGATGTCTGCCCTTCACCATTTTTATTTAACAATATGCTAGAGGTTCCTGTCAGGGCAACTAGACAAGAAAAAGAAATAAAAGGCACCCAGATGGGAAAGGAAGAACTAAAAATGTCTCTGTTTACAATGATATGATCTAGTATTTAAAAAATTCCTAAGCAATCAACTAAAAAGCTATTAGAACTAATACATTTTCAACCTTTAAGTTAAAAAGATCAATATATACAAATCAGTTGCTTTCCTATACAAATGCAAATAACAAACCAAGAATAAAATATTGCATTCATAATAAGATCAAAAAATAAACATAAGCTTAATAAAGAAGTGCAAGACTTACAAACTGAAAACTATAAAATACTGTAAAAAGAAATAAATGAAGAAATCAATAAATGGAAAGATATTCCTTATTCATAGATTGGAAGATTTACTAATTTTAAGACAGCAATATTCTCCAAATTGATATACAGATTCAATATAATCTCTATCAAAATCCCAAGTGGTTTTTTGCAGAAATTGGTAAGTTGATCCTAAAATTCATATGGAAATGCAAAAAAAAAAAAAAAAACCCACCACAGAACAGCCAAAACAATCATGAAAAAGAAGGACTCACACTTCCCAGTTTCAAAAGTTAATACATACAAAAATAAATTCAAAATGGATGAAAGACCTAACTGGGAGACAGGAATGCATCAAAATCCTAGAGGAGAACACAGGCAGCTACCTCTGTGACCTCAGCTGAAGCAACTTCTTGTCTTGTCTCCAGAGACAAGGGAAACAAAAGCAAAAAATGAACCATTGGGACTTCATCAAGATACAGAGCTTTTGCACAACAAGGGAAACAATAAACAAAACTAAAAGGCAACTTACGGAATGGGAGAAGATATTCACAAATGACATATTAAAGGGCTAGTATCCAAAATCTATAAAGAACTTATCAAATTCAACACCCAAAAAACAGAAAATCCAGTAAAGAAATGGGCAGAAGACATGAACACACATTTCTCCAAAGAAGACATCCAAATGTCCAACAGACACATGAAAAAATGCTCCACATCACCTGGCATCAGGGAAATACAAATCAAAACCACAATGAGATACCACCTCACACCAGTCAGAATGGCTAAAATTTGCAAGTCAGGAAACGACAGATGTTGGCGAGGATACAGAGAAAGGGGAACCCTCCTACACTGTTGGTGGGAATGCAAGCTGGGGCAGCCACTCTGGAAAACAGTATGGAGGTTCCTCAAAAAGTTGAAAATAGAGCTACCCTACCACCCAACAATTGCACTACTAGGGACTTACCCGAAAATACAAATGTAGTGATCCAAAGGGGAACTGCACCCCAATGTTTACAGCAGCAATGTCCACAACAGCCAAACTATGGAAAGAGCCCAGATGTCCATCGACAGATGAATGGATAAAGAAGATGTGGTGTATATATACAATGTAATACTACTCAGCCTTCAAAAAAAATGAAATTTTTCTATTTGTAATGACATGAATGGAACTAGAGGATATTATGCTAAGCAAAATAAGTCAATCAGAGAAAGATTATATGATATCACTCATATGTGGAATTTAAGAAACAAACGAACAAAGGAGGGGAAAAGGAGTGAGGAAGGCAAACCAAAAACCAGTCTCAACTATAGAGAACAAATTGATGATTACCAGAGGGGAAGTGGGTGGGGGGAATTATAGGTGGGGGGTTAAATAGGTGATGGGGATTAAGGAGTGCACTTGCTGAGATGAGCACTGAGTGTTGTATGTAAGTGTTGAATTAGTATCATACTCTATGTTAGCTTACTCTAAATAAAAACTGGGGGAAAAAAGCCACAATAATCAAGACAGTGTGGCATTGGCATAAAGACAGACATACAGACCAACTGAATAGACTGATGTTCTAGAAAAAAAACCCATACATCTATGTCTACTTAATTTTCAACAAAGGTGCCAAAACAATTTGCTAGGGGAAAAATAGTCTTTTCAACAAATGGTGCAGAACAACTGGATATTCACATGCAAAAGCATGAAGTTGGAGCCCTCCTAAACACCATACAAAAATACTAACTCAATGTGGATCATAGACTTGAACATTTGGTAGAATTCACCAATGAAGCCATCTGGTCCTCACCTTTTCTTTGCTGGAAGTTTTTTGATTGCTGATTCAACCTCCATAGGAGTTACAGATCAGTTCAGATTTTCTATTTATTCGTGATTTAGTCTTGGTAGGTTGTATGTATCTAAGAATTTTTCCATTTCTTCTGGTTTATCCAGTTTGTTGGTGTAGAATTGTTGATGGTAGTCTCTTTGCTTCTTTTTATTACTGTAGCATCAGTTGTAATGTCCCCTTTCATATTTGACTTGGAGTCTTTTGTCTTTATTTCCTAATTAGTTTAGCCCAAGATTTTTCAATTTTATGTTTTCAAAAAATTCTTATTTTCATTCATTTTTTTATATTGTTTTTCTATTTTCTATCTCATTTATTTCTGCCCTAAACTTTGTTATTTTCTTTGTCCTGCTAACTGTGGGTTTAGTTTGTTCTTTTTCTAGCTTCTTGAGGTGTAAAGTTAGCTTGTTTGAGATCTTTCTTCCTAATGTATTCACTTACCACAATAAATTTCCATCTTAGTATTGTTTTGGTATATGCCATAAGTTTTGTTATGTTGTATTTTTGTTTTCATTTGTCTCAGTATTTTCTAACTTCCTTTTTGATTTCTTCTTTGACCCATTGGTTGTTCAAGAATGTTCACTTAATATCACATATTTGTGATTTTTCCAGTTTTCCTTCTGCTACTGATTTCTACCTTCACTCCATTGTGATCAGTAAAGATACTTGGTGTGATTTCAATAATTCTAAATTTGTTAAAACTTGTTTTGTGACCTAACATATGACCCGTCCTGGACAAAGTTCTGTGTGTGCTTGAGAAAAACAGGTATTCTTCTGCTGTTGAGTGGAATGCTCTGTATTTGCCTGTTAGGTCCATTTGCTCTATACTTTTGTCCAAGTCCTCTGTGTCTGTATTGATCCTCTGTGGTCTTCTATCCATTACTAAAAGTGGGGTACAGAATTCTCTTACCCCCACAGTTACTACTGTCCATTTCTCCCTTCAGTTCTATGTTTATTTTATATACTTAAGTGCTCTGATGTTAAGTACATATATGTTTACAATTGTTATATCTTCCTGATGGATTGACCTTTTTATCATTATATAATGTTCTTTGTCTCTTGTGACAGTGTTTGACTTAAAGTCTATTTTGTCTGATATAAGTACAGCTACCTATAGCAGCTAAGTGGCTCTCTTTTGGTTTCCATTTACATGAAATATATTTTTCCATCCCTTTACTTTTCTCAGTTTAAATTCTTGACTTGTAACAGAATGAGACATCCTCACTCTTGCCATGGCTCCATCTGAACCAAATACACTCAACTTGGGCTTATCTATGGCTCGCTTTGGCCAGTGGGAGAAACAATGTGAGCAGAGCCTTAAAATGTGCTTGTGCAATTTGTGTTGATCTTACTCACTACAACTATCCACAATTAAAAGAGTATGCCTCAGTTGGCCTTTGATCCTTCAGAGTGGACCACAGAATGAATACAGGTAGAACACACTTGAACCTGACTCAGCTTGCAGCCAAGCCTAGCATACGAATGGCCTAAATGCTTTCATAAATCACCCAGGCAAGCCCAGTGACAAATCACTCAAAGATCTATTAAGATCTTGTGATGCAGTAGTTTTGGTAGCAATAGCAGAGACAGAGAACAATCCATGGCGGGGTGGGAGGGAGCAGGGGGGAGAGGGGCAAAACCATGAATAAGTATTTCACACAGAAATTTAGGAAAAGTTTTTCTTGTTAGTAATCAGGGAAATTAAGAATAAAACCACAATGAGATACCAATTCATGACCATAAGAGTGTCAAAAATGTAAAACTCTGACAATACCAGATGTTGGCAAGGGTGAGGAGCAATGGGAACTCTCACACTCTGCAGATTAACCACTGAAAAACAACTGAAGTTTTGTTGAAGTTTAAGATGTTCCAGCAAATCCTATGACCCCAGAACTCTAGCAATTGTACTCCATTAGAAGATAAGTTTATATTAATGGGGGAGAAAAGACTGGGAACCATCCAAATATCTATCAACAGGAATCTGAAAAAATAACTTGTGTTATATTCACACAATGTAACATTGCATGATGAAAATGAATCAGCTGCAACTACATATGCAAGAACATAATTAGCAATAACATTGGATAAACAAAGAAAACCAAAAGACTGCATACTACATTTTTAAAACACAAAACCAAGCAAAAGCACTCAATATGTGCCTTAGAGATACATTATGTGGCAAATTATTTTAAAGAAGCAAGGAAATGATAAACATAAAATGCAGCAAAGGAGTTGGAGAGGAAAATTAACAGCACTGTAATGTTTTCATTCTTAAGCTGGATATTAGCTTCATAGGTATATATTTTTCTATTATGCTTCATAACTGACACATAATATATGTTGTTTTTGTGGGGCGCCTGGATGGTGTAGTCGGTTAAGTGGCTGATTCTTGGTTTTGGCTCAGGTCTTCATCTCAGGATCGTGAGATCGAGCCCCACATGGGGCTCTGCACTCAGAGCAGAGTCTGCTTAAAAGATTCTCTTTCCCTCTGCCCCTCACACCCGCACACACTCGCTCACTCTAATAAATAAATCTTAAAATATGTTGTTTTTGTATATATATCACGGCAAAAGATTTTTTTAGTCATTTTATTTTTTAAAAAAGATTTTTATTTATTTATCTGACAGAGAGAGAGAGAGCACAAGCAGGGGGAGCAGCAGGCGGAGGGAAAGGGAGAAGCAGGCTCCCAGCTGAGCAGGGAGCTCAATGTGGGGCTCGATCCCAAGACTCTGGGATCATGACCAGAGCCGAAGGCAGACGCTTAACCGACTGAGCCACCCAGGCACCCCTTTTTAGTCATTTTAAGTCATCCAAGATAAGGAGAGAAAAGTTGACAGAGGTTAAAAAAAAAAAAATGGACATAGCACTTTCTTCTAATTAAACAATCCATTTTTCTTATTGCTAAATCCCTTTTTTTTTTTCATCAAGACTTGCTGCCTTTTTCTCTTACGTTTGGGGAAAAAAAATCTCACTAGACCTTTTCTGGACATGTACTGAGTGCAGTCAGCCAGGGGCAGATAGTCCAGGAACATGTGTTACTCCTACCTGCCTTCATTAGACCAGGCTACTCTCAAAGAAGGAGGAGAACCAGGGGTGTTAACTGAACCAGGGGTTTAAGCCTCCTCCATGCTGCTTGTCAGACTCAGGGCATAAGCTGAACCCCAGCATTTCTAGTTGCACTGAGTGAAATCTCAGCAGGGAAAAAAGATAGGGATGTAAATCACAAGTCCCAGAGAAACAATCTGGTTCTCCTAAGCAAAAAAGCATTTACTGGAAGAACAACCAGGGCTCAGAAATTTAATGTTCTATGGCAGGATCGGATAGAAACAGAGAAATGCATATTAAAAATAAGTATCCTCTTACACCCAGTAATGTGACTGGCAAGGACTTATCAAGTTGTAGAGAGAATGTGAAGCAGCAGGAATTCTCACATATTGCTGAAGTGTAAACTGACATAACTACCAACTGGACCCAAATGTTTCCAGATACACAGGAAAACTCTGGCACAGGTGTGAAAAGAACATGTTTACTGTGACACAGTCTGTAATAAAAAATTAATAATACTCCAAATACTCATTAATAGGAAAATAAATGAGTAACTAAGTAATATATTTTAAAAGGGAATACTACCCAGCATTTAAAAATAAATGAGCTAAATATATATCTCATCACAGATAAATCTCTAAAATACATTTGAACAAAAAGATCAAGTTGCAGGATGATATATATACCGTAGACCCATCTATGTAATGTCTGCTTAACAGATACATAGATGTCTATTCAAAATATAAGAACATGACTGAGGATGATACAAAACTGCAGCGTAGTAGTCACATCTCAGTAGGGGTGGAAAGAAATAGGTCTGGGGAAAGGAGGCTGCAACTGTAATTATAATGGTTCCATTGCTTGTAAAACAGAGAAGTAAACAGAGCAAAATAGTGAGATTATTCAATCTAGATGGCCAGCAGAGAGCTGTTCATTTTCTTATTCTCAACACTTCACTGCATATTTGGAATATTTATGATGAAAATTCAGCATTCAGGGGTAGTCTTAGAGAAGGAGTGTTACGTCTTCATATTTACTTGTATAAAGGTTTCATTTGCCCATGAATATTCACAAGTTATGAAGTTATATCCTCGCTCAGTATCAACCATTCACTCAGAACCTTAAACTACAACTGGAACATGTAACAAAGCATAAATATCATCATCCCTGCAACTACTATTAAGTTAGCTTCTTCTATGTGCCAGGCATGTGGTGGCAGCCTCTCAACAGCCCTGTCAGCGTTAACAAGTCCCAGGTGACACGGCCACTCAGCGCAAAGTTTGAATTGGTCTAACTGGAAAATTTTATACCCTAATGACTCCATTTCTAAAAACCTACATGGAGGCAAAGCATGTGTTTAGTGCATAGCAGTAGTCCGGACATACATTTTTGATGGCGAGATAATGGGAAAATGTGTAAATAAATTATCTGCCTCAGCTCGTGTGACTAGCTGATAGCAGAGCTAGAGCTAGAATGTAAGGCTTAGACAATAGACCAATTCATATTTTATTGAGGACAGACTATACTCATTAAAACAAACTTTCCAACAAATGTCACTATGAAGCCTTGCCCAAATTAAATTTTCCTAATATCACACCACTAAGCACATTCAAATAAATCTCCTTCCAGGAGTATCTTTAATACATTGACACTTGAACATAACTGGTACTGCTGCCTAAAATGGCAGGCCACATTAAATGACATGAAAATAGATTATCTGCAGAGATAAAAATCAAACAATTTTGTTACTACAGCATGTGTCTATTCCAAGCTTTTCAAGACTGCATTAGATATATGTGAATTCTCATAATCAGAACTTTCATCAGGCAAATCAAAAACTAGTACTACAGAAATTTCTCTATGTCTAACTATTTCTCTGATACATTGACAGGGAAGAAGTCAGACCAGGGTAGCATAAAACTCATCTGATCACAAGTTCTCAATCTGACTTCTCAAGCTCATTGGCAATGACACCAAGCCTCATCCACACTGACTAGATTGCTGCTCTTATGGAAAATGACCCAATGGCTGGGACATGTTTTTTTAATGGAAGTGTAACATACACACAGAAAAATGTATAAAAGGGGCACCTGGCTGGCTCAATCAGTAGAGCATGCGACTCTTGATCTCAGGGTTGTGAGTCCGAGCCCCAAGCTGGGTGTGAGATTACTTAAAAATAAAATCTTTAAAAAATAAAAAAAGGAAAGGAAAATGCATAAAAGATAAGTGTATACAGCTCAGTAAACTTTCACACCTAAACATATGTAACTAGCACCCAAATCAAGAAACAGAGTATTACAATCCTGTCCCTTTCAGTCACTGTATCCACCAAAGATAATCTTGATGGTTATCCCAACTTTGAATACAATAGGCAACTTCTGTATTTTTTATACACTATATTAATGGACTTACACAGTATGCATTGTTCTTGGGTTTGTTTCTTTTGCTAACATCATGTTTGTGATAATCAACCATATTTTTGCACGTACATGTAGATAGTTCACTCTTATTATTATACAGTCTTGCAGAGTGTGTCACAACATAATTATCTGCTTTGTTTCTGATGAGCATTTGGATAATTTCCAGGTATGCAGTATTAAAAACAGTGCTACTGGAACATTCTACTGCATTTTTCCTGCTGAAATGTACATTAGGCACATTTCTTCTAGGAGTGGAATTGCTGGGTCATACAGTATGTGCATTACTTTCCTCCTGATACTGTAATAAATTACCACTAACTTGATTGCTTAAAACCACACAAATTTATTATACATATATGCATTATATACAGAGGTCAAAAGTCCTAAATGGGTCTTACTAGGCTAAAGTCAAGGTACCAATAAGGCTCTAGGGGAGGCTTTAGGGGAGAATCCACTTTCTTGCCATTTCCAGCTTCTAGAGGGACCTCCATGCCTTGGCTTGAAGCCCCTTCCTCCATCTTTAAAGCCAAATGGCCAGTCAAGTCTTTATCACAGCATGTCGCCCTGACACCGATTCCCCTGCTTCGCTCTTCCACATTTAAAGGATCCATGGGATTACATGGGTCCGTTTGAGTAATCCAGAATAATTTCCCTATTTTAAGGTCAAATGATTAGCAATCTTTATTTCATCTACAACCTTAACTCCCCTTGCCTTGTGCCCTACATGTTCACACACTTTAGGGATTAAGAAATGGACATCTTTGAGGATCATTATTCTGCCTCCTGTAATATGCATATATTTTGAACATGTTTTTAAAACTTGTAAGTATTACAAACATTTTATTATAACACTATGGCAAACTCAAGTTTCTTCCTTTCTATGTAACAAATCTAGTTTCTTCTGCCAGCCTTATAATTCTTCTAACTGGAAAAATCTTTTGCAGTTACTAAGCATATAACTAAATTTTAAAAATATATTTATGTGTGTGTTTGTGTCTGTGTGCCCTGTGCAATTTCCACTATGTGAAAGACAATATACTAGGAAATACAGAAATGCAAAATAAGTAAGTGACTTCTGGTCAAGATGGGAAATAAAACAGATACAGGGAAAAAAATACACTGGGAAAACATAACAAAAATGTTTGTATTACACAACTGAGCTCTAGATCATTAAAAGAGGGAAATCTTCAGATGCCAGAAACAAAGATAAAACTGAGGAAATGAAACCAGATATACAAATTAGGAGCTTTGATTTTTATTCCCATCTGCGGATAAGAACTAAAACCATAAGCTGCAAGCATGGTTATAAGAAGAGGGTCACCTTCACTAAAACACTGATGGAAAAATAATTACCAAGAAATCAGAAACACAAACCTGTACTACACATAGGTATGGGGCTCCACTCCCCCCATCCAGAAAGCGAAGATCAGTGACAGTGACAGCAATATCTCACCCACCAAAGACACTCTCAGAACTCACAAGAAACTCTCCCTGAACATGAACTCATAGCCTAAAACTATAGACTACACAAGGAAACCCGTAAGAGTCAGCAAAAGCAACCAAGAAGAATTAACACTTTGGAAGTCTTCATAATAGAAAAAGACAAGAAGGACTTAAATATAAGAATGTATAAACTCTTGAAGAAATAAATGACAATACTGACTCCTTAAGACAAGAATATAACATTGTTCAATTTTTTTAAAAAAAGCAGATTTCAGGGGTGCCTGGGTGACTCAGTCATTAAGCATCTGCCTTCGGCTTGGGTCGTGATCTCAAGGTCCTGGGATCGAGCTCTGCATCGGGCTCCCTGCTCAGCGGGGAGTCTGCTTCTCCCTCTCCCTCTGCTGCCCCCCCTGCTTGTGCTTTCTCTGTGTCTGTCTCTCTCTGTCAAATAAATAAATAAAAATTCTTTAAAAGAAAAAGATTTCAAAAATAAACAGAAAATACAGACATGAAATGCAGAATATGGTATGAAAGGTATGTTAAATAAGTATACTTTTTAGAAGTGAAAACTGGTAAACTGGAATCCAGAGCTAAGATAATCACCTAGAATAATAAGCACAGGAAGAGCATGTACTAAAAATAATGAAAGAGAAGAGATACAGAGGATAACGTGAGAGACCCCAACATATATCTAACAGATCTAGAAGGAGAGACTAAGAAAAAAATTTAAAGAGTCAAAATATTTAAAAAGCAGTATCAAGTACAGTCCCTACCCTCCAGGAGCTCACAGTGCAGCAGAAAACTTACTGGCCTATGTTCTCAGAGCTGAAAATAGCACCTGGGACTCTGACGCCCAGGGAAGGACTCTTCCAATCTTGACACCCTGCCTCCGTAGCATGTCATCATCTAGTCCCCCTTCAGACTTGACTGACATCATTTTGAAGTGGGGAAGTACTATTACCCTACAAGCCTGAGAGAGTCAGAGCTGAGGTGAGGGATCTACTCCCCCGGATCGAGTTCCAGATTCACTACTGTAGTTTTTACTTTCCCTACTTGTTCACATAAGCCAACTAGATTACATGTGCTGTAGACCACCGGCTTCTACTTAATAGTGCCAGTAAAGAGAATCCATTGTTTTGGCTAACCCAACATCCTCCTTCTTTGTCCAGCTACTTGACTTTTACTTTGGGAAGCCTCACTCTGAGTCCACATAGTTCCAGAGTAGGCAGGTAATCCAGGAAGGTTAAAAAAGGGCCAACCTGATAAAATACACCCTCTTGGCCACAGTAAGTGCTTCTAAATAGACATGCAAATTAAGAAGACCAAAGAGATCTGGTTCTAGGACTCTGACTGGAAATACTGGGCAAACAAACCTTTCTTCTGAGATTGTTAAATTACTAGAAGCTAAGTGTGGAGCTGTAGAGGCCAAGTAAAAGACAGCTTCACTGTGAGCAGCACAGAGGAAGGCAGAAGCAAATGGTGAGAGTGATAAGCCCCTGGATCCAGCTATACCTGATCCAATGCCACACCAGGACTTATTACTTTTATGAGCTAATCATTTCCCTTTTCTGCTTAAGCCAATTTGAATTGGATTTCTGTCATTTGCAACTACGAGTCAGGCTAATAAAAATTTTAGTAGCGAAGAAGCAGCAGTGGCAGCAGCAATATCAAGAGGACAGCTGCTCTCTAAATAGTCCCCCACTTTAGAACACTGAGAACAATTTGGTTGTAATCAAACTCAGTAACCAAATCTTACTCTGTGAGTCTAATTTTCATTTTATAATGTCTTCATGCTCTTCCAACCACCTTCAAAGACTTCACAAAATTATAAGTAACAATTTCAAAACAAAATGATTGTTAATTATTTGAAATTTTTAAAAATATGACATTCAGAATTTTAGGGAAATTAAGAAATGGCACAAAATAACAGTATCGTTTAAAGCTTTAAAAGAGTAGGAATCAATAATAATGATAATGATTGGGTTCTGGAAGATGTAGAAGCAATAGTAGGTGAGATTTTGGTTCACCAAACCAACAAAGCACCTAACTGTTTATGAATAAGACATGAGCATGTAGGGGAAGGACAAGGGTGGGGTGGGGAGTGATGTTCATATATGTGGTTATGTAACTTGGAGAACAACTCCAGCTATATGAGAAGAGACTACAAAAATCTCTCAGGCAAATCAATGGAAACAACACATCTTTTTTCTGTCATCCACTTTCAGAGTCTCTAGTGCTTCTTTATGTTCCTAGTCACTCAATAATGTTAAAATGATCTTCCCATAAGCACCAAATATCAAATAATAATGTCAAGCAGTGTGCTAAATTCATCCTTTCTCTCCATACTGCCTGCCCGAAGACATGTATATCTGTGGCCAGAAATACAGGACATGTCATGTACAGGGTAGCCAGATATTAAGTGGCCGTAATATATAATAATGTCTGCCATATTGACAAAATGACAAAACCCAGCTTGCCCAACTTAACAAATCTGAAATCAGGATGGTCGTGCAGTTCTGCCAGCCAGGTAGCAGTTCTTATGTAATTATCACTGCCTGCTATGCACAGACCTGGCTGTGCCTCCTGGGGGCTAGATAGAACGACATCCCTTTGATGCTCTGGTCAACAAACCACTTGCAGATCATTTGAAGAAAGAATACTAAGCCTTTGTTGTTGTCAGATAAACCATCTGATGATACCATCAAAATGCACAGAATGTATGCCAACAGCCTGGAAGAAATCCCATAGATAATACTGATACATTCTTTTAAGAAATGATTCAACATTAGCACTCCTGAGGGCACAGAGGCTGATACTGTGTGGGAAAACACAGATGATGATGAGTGAGTCACAGTGATTCAGTGGAGTTGTACTCTGAAGGTGATTAAGTTTAGAAAAGCCCAATCCAAAATATTAAACTAATACTTTCCTTTTTGAATATGTACAGGAGTGATAAATAATAGAAGTATATGTTTAAGTAAGTACAAAAGAGTTCTTTCAACAAAATATGAATTCTTAGTGATATGAAAACACCATATAACTGTTTAATTGACATCGCTTTTTCATATACTGGCACTTAAAATAATGGAATGACTTAAAATCAATAGTGCCTTTTACTAGATGAAATGCAGTGATTTGTACCTATACAAGAGTCATATGCAGCAAATCTACCTTCTGGTTTGTGGAAGGTATACTTTGTTCTGGGGTAAGGAGATGTGTGATTCCCAAGAAGATATGGGCTGATTTCTTTATAATACTGCTCATGTAATTTAACTCTCTATTCACATTATGTCTTTGTATCTCTGCTCTGCCAAATCTGTGCTTGGAGTTAAATAAGATCATTTCATTTATTTCTAAAATGTCCCCTTTGGTATATTGTCAAATCACTGAAAGGAAAATACAACCCCAATAACACTAAAAAAGCATGTACTAATACCTCTCCTAAACCATTAAGGTTTTACTTTTGTCTCTCCAAAATCTTTCTAAGGTATCAAGGCTCTCAGAAATCAATTTCTCTCTTAGAGATAAAAATAATATGCTCTCACAGCACACTAATTATATGAGTATTAGAGTTTTGTGACTGCTCTAAAATCAATAGGAGTTTACAAACTAAAAATAATTCATTTTCTTTACTTTAATGACAAGCCCTAAAGATCCCCTATCAACTTCGAATTATTCTTCCAAAGGCCATATATAGTCATTCTTTAATTTCTAATACTTAGCTTTCATTTATTAAGTCAAATTTAGTAGTTAAAGACTTAAATTGCAATCATAGGTCAGACCTATGATGTCATGTGCTTCTAAAAGCCATTAATTTTTGCAAATAAACATTTATTGAGGACATCCAAGTAGAATTAAATGCTCAATAGCAAACTAATACTTCCTTGAATAATAACAAGAAAAGCTAATAAAATACTAAACTGATAAAGGCATCAGAGAGATATGAAAGTAATGAGAACTAGAAAAGCTAAAATTAAAAAAAGAAAGAAAGAAAAACTCAGGAAGGTGAGTAGTTGATCTTCATCAACACTTTCCTGGTTATACCTGCCCATGTGAAGGACCAGGATAGAGCTTATGGGATCTTGTGAGGGCTACAGGGTCAAAATCAAAGACTTGAAGGTCCTCAAACATTTGACTCATTTTACTCTGATATATAGCAAGGTGAAAAGTGAAAAAGCTAAGCCATAAGCATCTATAAGCAATGTAGAGTTTTCTAAAGTCTCACAGTACTGTGCAAACAAAGATCAGAATTGAAGACTCTGAAGAAAAAGTAAACACAACACAGTCTCAGTTAAAGTCCTTGAGGGGTGCCCCTAAGGAACAGGGACCATCCAGAGGTAGACTGAGATTTATGAAACTGTGATCCAACTTCAGCTCAGCTAGATTAAGGTGATCAATCTTCAATTTTTCTGCCTTGCAGAGAAAAGAGTAACCCTTCTCTAGAATAAGATAATAGCCATTTATAACATCTAGAGCCTCTATGACTTTTTACAGACAATGCCTGGCATTCAATCAAAAATTACTATGCATGATAAGAGATAATATGACCAAAAACCACAATAAACCCATTGATAATACAGATATTAAAGCTAATAGCCAAGAATTTTAAAATAACTAAGATTAATTATGTTCAAAAATATTAAGGAAAAGATGTGAAAATAGATGTAAAGATAGAGAGTGTCACCAGATATTTGGAATATATAGAAAGAACCAAATGAAAATTCTAGAACTAAACAATACACTATATGAAGTGCACTGACAGATGGGTTTAACAGCTGATTGATACTGCAGTAATCTGATGACAAGTCAGTAGAAAGCATCCAAACTGAAGCAAAAGAAAGGAAGAATGGGAAACATAGAAAAAAGATCATAAAAGATGTGTTGGACACAGTTTAAACATGTAAAATGTCACTGGGTCCCAAAAAGGAAAAGAGAGAACTAAGCAAAAAGCAATGTTCAAAGAGAAAATCGCCAAAAATGTTCCAAAACTGATGAAAGACATCAAGCTACAGGTGCTACCCCAATCCTTCCAAGAAATCAAATCATTAGGGCTAAAGAAGATCTGAATAATACAATTAACAAATATGACCATGCACAGAAAACATACCAACAAAAATAATATAAGAATTCATTTCAAAAGCACATGGAATATTTACCAAAACTAACTGTATGTTCAGCCATAAAGCAAATTTCAAGTAATCATAATACTCAGAATATATTCTCTGAACACAGTGGAATTAAGTAATAAATATTTAATGAGAAAATCCTCAACTACCTGGAAATTGAGAAGTACACTTCAAATAGTCCATTGACTAAAGAATATATCACAACAGAAATTTGAAAATATTTTTAAATGAATGATAATTAAGATATGACATATCAGAATTTGTGAGATACACCTAAAATGGGTGCTTAGAATTAAATTACAGCCTTAAATGAACTATCAAGAAGCTAGAAAAATAAAAGAAAATCAAACCCAAAGAAAGCAGAAGGAAGGAAAATTTTTAAAAAGAGAAAAAAATCAGGGCGCCTGGGTGGCTCAGTCAGTTAAGTCTGCCTTCGGCTCTGGTCATGATCCCAGGGTCCTGGCATTGAAAACACATTGGCTCCCTGCTCAGTGGGGAGCCTGCTTCTTCCTGTTCCTCTGCTGCTCCACTGCTTGTGCTTTCTCTCGCTCTCTCTCCTGCTCTGTCAAATAAATAAAATCTTTAAAAAGAAAGGAAGGAAGGAAGGAAGGAGGGAAGGGAGGGAGGGAGGAAGAGAGGGAGAGAGGGAGGAAGGGAGGAAAGGAGAAGGGAGAAAGGTAGGTAGGAAGGAAGGGAGGGAAAGGAAGGAAGGAAGGAAGGAAGGAAGGAAGGAAGGAAAGAAGGAAGGAAGGAAGGGAAAAAATTAGCAAAATAGAAAACAAATGTACAACAGAAAAACTCAACAAAACCAAAAGTTTATTTCTTTGAAAAGATTAACAAAAGTGATAACCTCAAACAAGACTGATAAAGAAAAATAAAATAAAACCAGAAAATACAAATTGACAATACGAGGTGGAGATAAGGAAAAATGCCTATTAAGTTTACAGATGTTAATAAGATAATAAAACACTTCACAAATAACTTTTCACTAATAAGTTTGACAATTTAAATGAAAAGAATAAACTGCTTAAAAAGAAAACACATTCAGTTAAATCAAGGAAAAATTTAAAATCTGAATACTAATTTCCCTAGAAAATAAAATGTATCCCTTATTAAAACCTGCCTACAAAAGGAAGCTCCAAGCCCAGATCCCTTCACTGGTGAATTCTTCCAATTATTTAAGGAAAAAATAACACAAAGCTCACATAATCTCTTCCAGAGAATAGAAAAGAATTAACCCTCTCAATCTATTTTCAGAGGCCAAAAACAAAAAACAAAATAAAACAAAAACCAATAGTATCAAAACCTGACAAAGACATTACAAGAAAAGAAAATTACAAACTCATCTTTTATGAGTACGGGTGCAAACATCCTTTTTAAAAGGGAGAAATATTCCATTGTATATATGAACCACATCTTCTTTACCAAAGGATATCCAGTGCATAAAGAAGATGTGGTTCATATATACAATGGAATATTACTCAGCCATCAGAAAGGATGAATACCCACCATTTACATCAACATGGATGGAACTGGAGGGGATTATGCTAAGTGAAGTAAGTCAAGGAGAGAAAAATAAGTATCATATGGTTTCACTCATATGTGGAACATAAGGAATAGTGCAGAGGACCACAGGGGAAGGGAGGGAAAACTGAATGGGAAGAAATCAGAAAGGGAGACAAACCATGAAAGACTCTGGACTCTGGGAAACAAACTGAGGGTTACAGAAGGGAGTGGGGTGGGGGGATTGGGTAAGCAGGTGATGGGTATTAAGGAGGACACGTGTTGTGATGAGCATTGGGTATTACATGCAACTAATAATCACTGAACACTACATCAAAAACTTATGATGTACTATATGTTGGCTAATTGAACATAATAATAAAAAATAATTTTTTTAAAAAGGGAGAAAAAATCATATGATTATCTCAATAGATACAAAAAGAAGCAATTGACATTCAACACCAATTCATGATTGAAAAAAAAACTTATCAAACTAGGAATATAAGTGTCTAATTCTGACAAATATTATCTATAGTAAATCTTAAACATCATACATATAGGGTCAACTATACTTCAATTAAAAAAAAGACACAGAATAAAAAAAGTCATACCTAATGGTGAATTACTGAAAGCTTTTCTCCTAAGAGAGCAAAGACGACAGATGCCCACTAGCATTTCTATTAGTATTACACTAGATAACCTAACTAGTGTGATGATGCAAGAAAAAGAAATAAAAAGTGTAAGGACTGGAAAGGAAGAAAATAAAACCCTCATTATATGCAGACAACATAATTCCAAAGACCAAAAAATCCAAGAGAATCAACTAACTACTAGAAATAAGTGAATTTACCAAGATTGCTGGGTACAAATCAATGTAAGAAATCAATTTTGTTTCTATAAATCAGCAATAAAATTTTTAAAATAAAATGTTTAAAGGTCACTTAGAGTGGTATTAATTAATATTAAAAATCTAATACTAAATCTAACAAACGATGACTGAGACCTCTACACTGAAAACTATATAACATTATTGAAAATAAATTTTTTAACACTCAAGTAAAGAAAAAACATACCATATACAATTGACCCTCAAACAACACGTTTGAACTGCATGAGTCCACTTATACCTGGATTTTTTCCAGGAAATACATTATAGCCCTATAAATGTACTTTCTCTCCCTTATGATTTTCTTAATAACATTTTCTTTTCTCTTGCCTTATTGTAAAAATACAGTACATAATACATATACAAAATATGTGTTAACTGTTTATCGGTAAGGCTTCTGGTCAACAGTAAGCTATCAGTAGTTAAGTTTTTGAAAAGTCAAAGTTATATGTGGATTTTCTTTTTTTTTTATTATGTTATGTTAATCACCATACATTACATCATTAGTTTTTGATGTAGTGTTCCATGATTCATTGTTTGCATATAACACCCAGTGCTCCATGCAGTACATGCCCTCTTTAATACCCATCACCAGGCTAACTCATCTTCCCACCCCCCTCCCCTCTAGAACCCTCAGTTTGTTTCTCAGAGTCCATAGTCTCTCATGGTTTGTCTCCCCCTCCGATTTTCCCCCCTTCATTCTTCCCTTCCTGCTATCTTCTTCTTCTTTTTTTTAACATATAATGTATTGTTTGTTTCAGAGGTACAGGTCTGTGATTCAACAGTCTTACACAATTCACAGCAGATTTGTGGATTTTCAACTGCATGGGGGGCTGGTGCACCTACCCCTTGCACTGTTCAAGGGTTAACTGTACATGGAATGGAAAGTTCTATATTGAAAAGATAACAATTCTCCCTAAAGCAATCTACACATTCAATACACTCTATTTAAATCCTAATATGTGTGGTCTTTCTTAAAAAGAAACTGATGAAATGATCCTAACATTTATATAAAAATGCAGAGGGCTAAGAATAAGAAGAACAAATCTAGGGGCACGTGGGTGGCTCAGTGAGTTAAGCATCCAACTCTTGATTTCGGCTCAGGTCACAATCTCAGGGTTGTGAGACCAAGCCCTGCTTTGGGCTCTATGCCAGGATTCTCTCTCTCCCTCTCTCTCTGCCCCTCTCCCCACCTTCTCCCTTTCTTAAAAAAACAAGATGAACAAATCTAGAAATTTACAGTACCATATATCAAGACATTCTAAAGCTACAGTGTAAAATATGGCAGCCAACATCAATAGAAAGATAAACAGGCAAAAAAAAAAACGAAAGATAAACAGGCACCAGCACACAGATCAGAGAGTTCAAAAACAGACACAATTTATGACAAAGGTGACACAATTTGAAGAAAGGAACTGCAATAGCACATACAATAGGGAAAGAATGGTCTTCATCACCAGATATTCATGTGGTATAAAAAGAATCTTGATCTCTACCTCACCCATACACCAGAAGGAATTCCAGATGTACTACAGATCTAGGTAAGTAATTAAAGTAAAATAATTAAGGTTTTAGAAAAATTAATGGGAAATATCTTCATGACTTTAGGTAAAGATTCTTTAAACAGTACACAAAAAGGGACCAACCATAAAGGGAAAAGGTACATATCCTAGACTATCTAGAATACCTGTTCTTTAAAATGCCCTGTTAAGAAAGTGAAAAGGCAATCCAAAGAGCAAGAGAAGGTATCTGCAACATATATGTGAAACTGAAGTCTCATCCAGAAAATATCAAGAATTCCTACAAATCAGTAAGAAAACAGCAGACAATCAGTAGAAAAGTGGCCAAAAGCTTTGAATGGGCACTTCACAAAGGAAGATATACAAATGGCCAGTAAACGTGTGAAAAGATGCTTAACTTCAGTAGTCATCAGGGGAATTCAAATTAAAATCACAAAGTACTACCACCATTCAGCCACCAAAACAGTTAAAATTAACAATAAAAGAACACCAAGTCATAGATAAAACGTGGAGCAATTAGAGTTCTCATTTACTACTAGTGGGCATGTAAATAAGTACAACTATTTAGAAAACCATCTGGAAGTAACTAAGCCTGATCGTATACCTCTCCTGTTAACTAGCAATTCTACTCCTAGGTATATATCCAACAAAAATGAATATATTAATCCAAGGACATGTACAAGAATGTCGTCCACAGCAGCACTATTCCTAATATCTCAAACTGAAAATAAGCAAAATGTCCATTTATAGGAGAATGAATAAACTGTGGTATATTCATACAATAGAGTAATACATAAATTCATTTTTAAAACTACTGATACATAAAATAACACCGATGACTCTCACAGATAATACACTAAGCAAAAGGAGACAGACACAAAAGAATACATACTGTCTGATTGATTGATATAAGCTCAAGACGAGGCAGAATTAACTTACGGAGAATAATCATTATTGTTGAGATGAAGCACTGAGGGGAGTGACTGGCAGGGCAAGAGTGGGGAGGCATCTGCAGTCCTGGTAATGTAGCCAGCACACAGAGGTGCAAGAGCCCCTGGGCGCTAGTGTTCATAATGTACCCACTTTATAAAAATCTATTGAGCTGTATTCTTATGATATGTAAACTTTTTTCTGTTTTGTAGTTCAATAAAAAATTTACTTGAGAGTATACTGATTCAACAAATGGTCCTGGAAAAACTAGATATCCACATGCAAAAGAATGAAGTTTTTCCCTTACCTTACACCATATATAAAAATTAGCTCAAAATGGATGGAAGACTTAAATGTAACAATTTAAACTATAAAACTCTACAGGTGAAAAGCTTCATGACATTGGATTTGGCAACAACTGATAGAAAAAATAGATAAATTGGCCTTTGTCAAATTAAAAACTTTTGTGCATCAGGGGACACCATCAAGAGAGTGAAAAGACAACCTGTAGAAAGGAGAAAATATCTACAAATCATATATCTAATAAGGAATAATATCCAGAATACATAAAGAACTCATAAAACTCAACAATGACAAAAAAATTTTAAATGGGCAAAGGACTTGAATAGACATTTTTTCAAAGAATATATAATAATGGGGTGCCTGGGTGGCTCAGATGGCTAAGCATCTGCCTTTGGCTCAGGTCATGATCTCAGGGTCCTGGGATTGAGTCCCACATCAGGCTCCCCGCTCCTTGGGGAGGCTGCTTCTCCCTCTGCCAATCTCTCTCTCTCTCTCTCTCTGTTTCTCTCTTTGTCTCTCATGAATAAATAAACAAAATCTTTCAGAAGAAAAGAATATATAATAATGGTCAATAGGCATATGAAAACATGTTCAATATGACTTATCATCAGGTAAATACATATCAAAACCACAATGGAATGCACTCATACCCAGTAGGATGACTATTATAAAAAAAAAATACAGAGCATAATAAATATTGGCAAGGATATGGTGAAACTGGAACCTTTGTACATTACTGGTATGAATATAAAATGATGTAGCCACTATAGGAAACAGTATGGAGGTTCCTCAAAACATTAAACATAGTTACCTTATGATCCAGCAATCCACTTCTAGGAATATACCCGAAAGAAATGAAAGCAGAGGCCCGAACAGAAATTTGGGCATCAATGTTCACAGCAACATTATTCACGGTAGCTATAAGATGGAAACAACCCAAATGTCCACTGACAGATGCATGAATAAACAAAATGTGATATATAAGACAATGGAGTAACATTCAGTCTTAAAAAGAAGTGAAATTCTGGCACATGCCACAACACTATTGAACCTTGAAAACTATGCCAAATGAAATAAACCAGATTTTAAAATATTGTATGATTTCACTTATATGAGGTACCTATTAATTGTCAAGTTTATAGAGATAGAAAATACAGTGATGGTGGCCAGGAGCTGGAGAAGAAAGTAATGAGGAGTTACTGTCATTTCAATGAGTATAATGTTTCAGTTCGGGATAATGAAAAAGTTCCAAAGATGGATGGTGGTAATGGTTGCACAACAATGTGAATATAATTAAATGCCCCTGAATTATACACTTAAAATGGTTCAAATGATTAATTTCATGTTATGCATATTCTACCAAAATTTTTCGAGTTGATTTTTTAAGTTTATTGAGCATGTATTATTTTCCAATCATTGTACTAATTGATGAAATTACAAGTGAATTTTTATTCCTTTATTCCATTCCTCCTAATTACTCAAAAAGGTGTCATTCTAAGCATTCTCTTCCAAATCTCTTAAAATCCAGAGCACCCACCCACTTATAGCTCAAAACCAAGGATCCCAAAATACCATGATCATTCCTTCTTAGTAATTCTATCCTTTTATCTAAATCAAATATGTTCAACCTGATGGGTCAAATCTTTGGCTCAGATTATATCTATTACTTAATGCATTCACTCCATTCCACAAGCAGGCACTTAATAAATTTAAAATATTACTATTCATTCAAAATTTGTTAAGAGCCTATTATGATAAAGAAGAAGGTAAATATTCTCACACTAACTAAGAAAACTTCCATATCATATGTTCTATCTTCTGATCTGGAAAATAAAAGTGGTTGGTAAGATTATTATGAACTCTATTGGGACTAGTTGTCATTTATCTTTCCCTAACATCTAGATAATTTCCAACTTTATGAATCTTGCCTTCCCCAAACCAAAGGCTGGAAAGCCTTGAGCCACAGACTGCCTTGAAAGTAGAATATAGGCAGTGACCTCACTTCTTCCAGCGAAATGGAAAGGGAAGCTATATTATGGTTGATAAAATTTCTCCAGCTGTTCCCTACCTTTCCTATGTGCTGAAGACTTAAAGAAAAGAAGATAGTTGCTAGCCTCAAAGCTGGAAGAAACTGAAACAGGCTTCTTTCAGGTACTTCAAACTGTCAAAAATATTTTACTTCTTAGGTTTCATTTTCTCCTAAATTAGTCTTCATACCTTCCTAAAGAATAGTTATATTATCATACAGAGTTTATATAAATTCTTACTTTAAAATCCAAATACAGTTGACTCTTGAACAAGACAAAGGTTAGAGGTTCCAACCCCTTGCAGTCAAAAATCCACAAAAGTTTTTGACTCCTCAAAAACTTAACCACTAATGGCCTACTGTTGCCTGGAAGTCTTATCAATAACCTAAATAGTTGTTTAATATATATTTCATATGTTATTTGTATTCTACAGTGTATTCTTACAAAAAAGTAAGCTATAGAAAAGAAAATGTAAAGAAAGCCATAAGGAAGATAAAATACATTTACAGTACTGCACTGTGTTTATCAAAAAAATCCAGGTAGGCCTGTACAGTTCAAAGGCATGTTGTTCAAGGGTCAACTGTGCCCCCAGTGAACTTCTAGAATAAATTAAATGAACAAAATCATGGTTTATCAATACACTGAACTGAAACATATGTAGATTATGTTACTACAAAATACAACTTAATGCAGTATCTTTTTAAAGGGGCACATTCTGTTTCCTAGGCTTTCCACATATTTCACCTGATAAACACATACTTGAAAAATTAGGTTGGAAAACATACTGGCTCACTGCCACTGACATAACTCATAGTAAGATACAAATCAACAAAACCGACTGTTTATGAGGTAGTTCTAAAACCTCAGCTTTCAAAAGACCATGATTAAAGCAAAAAACCTATGCATATTTGTTTGCTGCTAATCACGTATGCATTCCACTCATTATTTTCAATAAGCACTCTTACTACAGAATTTTTATAGTATGCATGATGAGGAAAGAATTCTATGGACTTCGGTTAAGCAGATGTGATGAAATAAAAGGTACAAAAATATGAGTGGCATGGGCTTTTTAAAATGAATTCTGTCAAGAGCACACAAAGCACATTTCTCAACAGATTTTTAATAAATTAACTCCTTAGTCACTCAAATGTTTTCAATAGCATTAGGATAACACAAGGATATTTGTAGGTTATTTTTTTTCTTTTAAGCCCAAAAGCCAAAGTGCTAGGTAAGCATAACCTCCTTCCATTTTGTCTACAGAGCACCTCAGAACTCAAAAGGGAGGGCTATTATAAAGAAGATTACCCACAGGCACAATCCACCAACTAGAAACAACTATCTGAATGTAAAAGGTCTGGAAATGGAATAGTTCTAAAGAATTATCATTTGATGAAATTTAAGAACATAGGGCTAGTTCAAATAAATTAATCTCAGTGAGTTAAAAACCTTTCAATGGTATTCAAGTCAACTCCTGCAATATTAAAACTCCATTAACTTACATCATGCACGCCTAAACACTGAGCTACATAAAGGTAAACTTCATTAGCCCTATCTTACCTTAATTTGAATTATTTTTTCTTAATCCAAATTTATAACGACCAAAGCAGTGAGAGCTTATGCTAGGGCTATGTGCATTCACAGCAATTCATCAGGATTTGCCTGATTCATCCCCAGTGGGGTCAGCCACTCCCATTTCTATGGGACCACAATCTAAGTCCACACTAGTTAGTAGCAGGCTTGGGGCCTCCCAGGCTCCTCCACTGTCTGGTCCCTGGGTCACAGCCCTCCAAAAGCCCTGAATTGCCATTCTTTTTACTTCACCCTCATGCACCATCTGCTTGAAGCTCTCCTAGTTACCGATAAAAGCCACATGAGTCATTTGGACTTTCTGTGTCTATACATTTTAAATCCAAAATAGTTTTGTGTTTGCACAGGACCTGGAGCAAGATGACATTTACACTCCAAAGAATGCCTTGGGGAAGCAGAGGATACTACTCCTACTCATAAGGAAGCCAAAGGCCAACCTCAGAGAGAGGATGGGAATCAACATACTTCCAAACTCTGTATGTACTACAACTTAATTATCTGTGTGCACATCCTCGCATATGGATACTTTCTCTGATTTTCTAGATCAATCTAAATATATTTGACTTTGGCTGTGCCTCAAAGCACTATCTTATCAAATTAGTTCCCATTTGAAACTTCATTTTGGCCTGCTTAAGTCTATCCCCAAAAATGTAATTAAGAAACCTCATTTTTTTTAAACAGAAATGGTGATGACAGGCTAGAGTCTTTGACACTACTTTATATTTTGTTATTTTCTTGTCAAACCTTTGAACATTATGTGAAATGCCTAAGTTTGTATCGAATGGAACTGCATGAGAGAATGTTTAGTAATATGTAAAAGTACTAAACAAGAAATCCTGAGGAGTGAGATAAGTAGTACCTTCTTTTCCATTCTGCAGCTCATTTAACTTTGCTATCTTTTCTGTTAAACCATCCCCCCCCCAAACAATGAACTATTCTAATTCCAGACAGTGAAGATTTGAGAGAAAAAAAAAAGAGAGAGAGAGAGAGAGATTGCTCTTCTTCTCAATATGAATGCAGGAGTACTCCAAATGCTGATTGCCTGATTTTAAATTGCCATTATCAAAATGCTATAAAGCAATTGTGAACCTTCCTTTCAACTAGTGGGCCCCAATTATCACAATCTAGGTCTTTTGAAAAAAATCATTAGAGAAAAGTCAAACCACATGCATAAAGGAAAGAGACTGGCAGGATTCTCTGGTCATTTGATGGATAAATCAGCTGCCTAAACATTATGGATTATGTAAGATGGATAAACTGTGATACAACCATCAAAATGTAATTATTCATGCCTCCCCCCCATTAAAAGCTTTATCTTCAGGCTGATGTCATTCAGTGCTTCAAAGCTCAGAACATAAGTCTCATTATCTCACTGTTCTGCAGTTCATGTGAAGTCACAAAACTGTAGCCACTAAAACTTTCAAGTAAGCCATGGACAGATACAGATAAAGCAGGGCAAACATCACGGACAGTTCCTCCTTCACAGTCTCATCCAAGAAAGCGGTCCCCTCCATCAGGGGGAAAAACCGATCTCACTAGAAATTATGCAACCTTAAGCCAGGACTCTGCTGCTCTAGGAGTTTATGACCTCATCCGTAGAATAACTGGGTTAGACCCCCCCTAGAAGATGATCTCTAAGACTAGGTCTAATTTACACTTCTGTAACTCTATTTGGGACAATGTCTTTAATTTGGACTCCAGCCAACTGGGTAACAGAATGTCTCCACACTGATGATACTGCAAACGTAGAATCCTAAGCTAAGAAATGTTTGTCTTACTTCCATATGTGTTATAGGAAGCAGTCCTGTGAGGAGAGTCCTGGACGGAGAATCAGAAGCCCCATTCAAGGGGTGTCTGGGTGGCTCAGTCAGTTAAGCATCTGCCTTCAGCTCAGGTCACAATCTCAGGGTCCTGGGATCAAACCCCACACCCCATATCGGGCTCCCTGCTCAGCAGAGAGTCTGCTTCTCCCTCCCCTCCCCACACAGGCTCTCTCTCACTATCTCTGTCGTTATCTCTGTCTCTCTCTCTCTCAAATAAATAAAATCTTAAAAAAAAAATTTCCCCATTCCAGTGTTGGCTCTACCACTTATTAATATTATCACCTGCCAGCAAGGCACTGAAATGATCTAGATTTTAATCTTGTTCTCTATAAAATGGAAATGATTCTTTATCTACCACCATCATATAAAAATATATGAATCAGATGAGATACGTCAGTCATAGAATCATAATCTGTTATTTCTAAGACTTGCTAACATTTACTAAGCACTTATTAATTGAAAGGAATGCTCTCCAGACGTCATATAATCTTCAGGGCCCTATTCTACAGATTGGGAAACTGAGTATAACTTGCCCAAGGCTATATGGCTGGCAAAGGGCAAATTGATTCAAACTGAGCTATCTCCAAAACCCCACACTCCTAACCCTTACTTACACTCTATGACCAAATAAGGTTGAGAAACCCTGAACACTAAATCATTCCTTTTGATGAGTTTTAACAAAGTAAAAGTAGTGAGATCTGCAATTGAAAGAAAAATGTCAACTTGAATCCAAACCTTATTTCTAAACTTAGTTGAAAGTAAATCCTTCCCCCCGCCAGAGCACCTATTAAATCAATTTGTGTTTGATGGAAACAAAGTTCATAAAATACCCATCCAAATCAACCCAACATTCTTGTTTTACAGAAAGAGAAACTTGGGGGCGCAGACAAATCAGAGACAGGGTCACAAGGCCAGCTGACAACAGACTCAGGTCTAGAACACCAGGCCATGTCCACTCCAGGGCTGCCTGCACCATGCCCCACTGCCTAGTTAACAGTACCCTCTAAAAAGGCACCACATTAATAACGTTACCACATTTCAAAGCAGATTCCTCCAAAACCAACAAAGTTTTAGAGCATGATATCAAAAAGTTTACCCAAAAGGGAAGAAAGCTGTGGCAAAAGTCAAGGCTCTGTGGATGAGAAAGTAACCACCAGCTACATCAGCCAATTACCCTTGTTTCCCCAGCCTATCTGCCTAGTTATTATCTCCAGTGCAAATCCAAGAACTCGTACGATCCTGGCTGGTGTGAGCGTCAAAGCACCTGTGTGTAGTAAAAATTCACAATTTCTCGACTCACCAAACTTGACTTTTCAAATGCTCAAACTGACCTTTTCTCACAGAAAGCAAATGAGAGGACAGTCCCAGGGAAGTCAGACGGCCAGGGGGCAGAGAGGGATACCCTACAGTGCATCCTGGTGATTTCCCCTAGGAGAGTCTTTGAGCAAGAGTACAAGAGATGGAATGAAATTAAACTGAATAGGTTAAATTGCAATTTTCATCTCTGTGTGGTTAAATATCCAACATGACAGTCCTGGTAGGATTTCAGGTTATGAAAATGCCCTGCAAAAGTCAAGCATTTTGGTCTTTTTGTATTTACTGATGAAAATCCAACATTTCTATCTTGTGCTAGTTTCGCAGCCTGGTCCCACAACATAAGAAGCTTATTTCATCATTCGTATAAGACATTCTGAAATTGCTTTAACATATAAAATTGTGTAATTTCCTTAATTCTCAGGTCAACATGTAATATGGCATAACTGCAAATAATTCCTTACTATATTCCTAAGCAAACAGTTGAAATGAATTTTCACTAAACTTTTTTTTTTCATTTGTACATAGATCACCCTTCAAAAGGAGAAGGCTAGGCCAGGACTTTTTTTTTTTTTAAGAAATTATTTTTACAAAGTATCCTAAGTAAATTGTTTGTTCTAAAGAATTTTGAGAGGAATTTTACAATGAATCAATCTTAATCTCAGAAAATATGCCCAGAGGGTGCCTGGGTGGCTCAGTTGGTTAAGCGACTGCCTTCGGCTCAGGTCATGATCCTGGAGTCCCAGGATCGAGTCCCGCATCGGGCTCCCTGCTCGGCGGGGGGTCTGCTTTCGTCCTCTGACCCTATCCCCTCTCATGTGTTCTCGCTCTCTCATTCTCTCTCTCTCAAATAAATAAATAAAATCTTTAAAAAAAAAAAAAGAAAATATGCCCAGAGTTAGGAGAGAATGAGACTCCAATGCTGTGTTGGAAGTACGAGATGACCAAAATAGAGCCTTATTTAAAAAGAGAGAGAGAGAGTTTGAGAATGTCTTACAGATTTATTTCTCAGCCACAGAGACTGGGCCTCTCTGCATCCCCTCTCCATGTCCATCCACGTGTGGGGCAAGCAGAAGGCGGCAGTTACAATGGCTTCTAGGGGAGGATGCATGGGGGAAGCCATGGTCTTCCCTTTTTTCCTCTCTTTGTGTTTCATAATTACTTAAGTATGAGTTGATAATTCTGAACCACCAGATGACATGCTAATAACAAGTTGGCAAGTAAAAGGTAATTCTCTGTGTCATAAATACAATACTTAATATAGAAATAGACTCGCTAAGGAGGATGTTAAGAAAGCCAGATGAGACAGGAGACTAAATCAGTCACTCCTCTAGAGGTTTTCACTTTTCTAGGGTCTTATATATCAACCATTCAAAAACTTCACAGAAGTCAAGAAATTCCGAAAGGGGATTTATCATTTTAATGTTATAACGAGGTAAACTGAGAAATTCAAAGTGCAGTCAAAAGCATGACATTCGACTATGAGATGTAATACCTTCATGTGTGTGTGTGTGTGTGTGTGTGTGTGTGTGTGTGGTTAATCTACTTTCACATACATTAGCTGATCTGATTGCATCTCAAGAGTGACACTGGGTGGGCAGACTGGATAACGATGATAATTATAACAATACCAGCAGCAATAAACACAGCAGCAATGGTAACAGCAAGAGCCCTTGTTCATTTTTCAACAACGTCCTGAAATATGTTACACATAAGACATCGATGAGGACACCGGGAGTCACATCCCCATTAAGAGAAGTGCTCAGGGCTTTTATGGCTCAACACAGCAGTGCCAAGACTCAAACACAAGTCCTCTCACACTAAATTCAGTCCTCCTTCCCAAATAAATTGTAAATGGCCCAGTCTTAACAGCTTCTGCTGCCACCACTCCTTTCAGGAGCTGCCCCATCTCCAGCACCGCCCATCTATAGTTTCACCTGGCAGTTGCCCTGTGGTCACCACGTGATCTTAGCCCCTGGCAATAGCTGATGGGTCCAGAGGTGGCTTCCAGACCCAAGCCAGACACATCAGATTCCTCTCCAAGAAATTTGTGACTGTAACTCCGGCAGATCAGATTAACCTTCCTCTGGGCAGCTAGAATGTAACATAGACTGAGAATTGTGGCCAGACCCAATTTTCATCATGTAGAAATGGACTAAAACAGACCATAGTGACAAAGAATGAAGGAAATATGGAAGGAGACTTAGAAGAGGAGTCCTCAACAGAGTAGCAATCCCAGGGTCGGTTCCTCAGTCCAGCTGCAGTCCCATCCCTGGCTTCCATGGATGGCCCCTCCTACCTTAGGCTACCTCGAGTTGGTTATCTGCATCAAGCAACCAAAGGGCCTAAGTAGTAGAAAATAAATTGTATGAGCAGGTGCCAAGCCCCACACCAGGAGACCTCACATACACTGTCTCCACATCTTGTCTGCTCAGTACCCTTCTTCTCTTCTGGTACAGTATCCCTCTCTATCAGAAAAATGTTCCTTCCCCACTTTGCCAGCCATGTCACTCTTGTAGGGAATGCTACCCCAACCCTGGCTACATTTCATTCATATAATCTGCACACTCTACAACATCCCTGTGAAGTATCATCATAATTATTTTTTAAATGAGGCTCAGAGAAATTCATCACATGCTCCAAATCATAATACTAATAATAATACTGCCAGGATTCAAACCCAAGTATCTCTGACTTCAAAATGTGCACTTTTTCCATATCCAACTTTCCCTCCCTTGTGTCCTATAACATCTTAGTATCAACTCACAAACAGTATTTACTGGGCCACTTTCTTGTCCATGGTATTGGAAAGTAATGGGAAAAGAAAAGCAATATAAAATATAAGGAAACAAATGTAAATTTTTAAAAAATGTTAAATCACAATTCTCAAGTTATTCTGGCTTTTGGGGGTGGGGGCCGGGGGTGGCAGGTGTGTATGTGTTTTATATACTGATGCCCAATGAAAGCAATCATCTACTGTGAATTACAGCAAATAACCTCTGTTCTAAAGCATTTTCCCTTGATTCCTGTGAAAATTAAGAGGTTGTTTTCTATGAAATCTTAGAGAGATAATGGTCTAGAACAAATATCAAGGACACAGTTAAATGCTACACACAGATATTTTATCCCTAGTGGAAAAAATAAATAAGAGAAAAATCACCAAATATGTTCAAGTCTCCTTTTTTTCAGCTGGTAAACTGTGGCAGTTAACAATAAGTGGATTTCATACTTTGTTTAACCTTAGAAGCCTTTCTTCAAACAAACTCTTTTATGGAAAACCAGCTATAAAAGCAGACCCTGACTACTTAGTACCCATACCTCCCCACCTAGACCCAGGCCTCACAGTAGCCCCGTGTGCCTCCAGGAACCCCTGCATATTCCAAACTGCAATATTATGAAAGTCAATAATCAGGAAAAGTATACTCAAGTACACTATTCCAAAGCAAACTGAAGCATGATGTGAAAAGTTACAAAGATAAAGAAAATGGTGTTTACTTCCCAGCATAACCATTAAGCTATTTTCAAAAACCCAAATGCAACAATAAAAATAATAGCTAACTTGCTGAGTGCCTACCATATGCCAGACTTTCAAATCCTTTATATGAGTTATCACACCAAGTTATCACACCTTCATAAATCTAGGAAGCAGGTACACTCACTATTCCCATATTATAGATGAACACATTGAGAGTTACAGAGACTAAGAAACTGCCCAAACTTATAAAGCTAGCAAGTGGAGAAGCCTAGAGTTAAATGCAAGTATCTCAATCTAGAGTTCCCACCCTGCCTAACTGCAAGGCTATACTGAATCATATTGCAGAATACAGATACTGTGTTTCAAAAGCAGTATATGTTTAATCCCCACATGACTAGTAACAGCTTTAAACCTTCCTCCAGGAAGTTTCCATGACTTCTCATTATCACCATACTCCTTCGACCACTTATATTGGAGGAAGGAAGGAAGGAAGGAAGGAAGGAAGGAAGGAAGGAAGGACGGACGGAAGGAAGGAAGGAAGGAAGGAAATGAGAGAGAGAGGGAGGGAGGCAGGGAGGGAGGGAGGGAAGAAGGAATCTTTCAAATGTTATAGCAACATCTTCACACAGTGGTTCTCAAAGTGTGGTCTGAGTGTCTTTGGGGGTCTCCATGACACTTCCGGGGGGTCCTCCCTTTTCCACCCTAGTCATCCATGTGAGGCTGGGTCTTTCCCATATGCTTCAGCCAGCACAACACATCACAACAAACTGAATGCAGAAGCAGATATGAGAATCCAGCTGTCATCTATGAAGCCAGACAAAGACATTTGCAAAAACATAAAACAATGCAACTAAATATTTTTGTTTTAGAAAATAGTTACTTTTCATTAAAATATTGTTTGTTAACAACTTTCTTATTTTTAAATGAACTAACAAATATTTAAAATTGTTCTATTTTAATTTCTAATGCAATAAATATTGATATATAAAACATAATAATAATAAAAGTATTTTGGGGGTCTTTAGTAATTTTTTAGAGTATAATAGGGTCAGTCCTGAGACCAAAAATTTAAGAACCACCATCTTAAAATATACTAATTAAATCTTTACTTTTAGAGGGGACAGAAAGTCCATAATTCAAACCTAAGTGGAAGACTCACTGAGAACTTATTTTTTTTCCCAAATTCTTCATGATTACGTGAGTTGGTAAACTTCAAAATTGATAAAATTAGTTTACCCCATAAATTTACACTTAACATAGATTTACACCTAAGTGTAACCAAAAGAATATATTTCTCAAATGTAATCAAAAGAATGTATTTTTGTAGTTGACTAATCATATTTAAAATTAATTAGGATTAATTATAACACCAAAAAATTTTATCTATCATATATGCTTTCTATACTACACCTAATAACTTCATAACTATAATCTCAGACTTCAGTAGCTATGTCTTTAACATCGAAGCAGTTCAGGTTGATGGCTTATATTCATAAGCAAAATTTAAGGTATGTTTCAAAAGCAACTACCCAAAAGGTACTATTAACTTCCATACCAATAAAAAAAAAAAGACTAGTAACCAAATGTCAGGACAGTCATTTTATTTTTAAAAAATATTATGTCAAGGAAAATAAGTATAATATAAGTTCTCAAATTAAATGTTAATTCATGCTGCTGTTACTAAGATATGTTTATATATCTTTTAAAACTTAAGCTTGAATATTTATACTTACAATCAATGCAATTACAATCATCATTGCCAAAAACATCTATTAAAGGCAGAGATGATCATATCAAGATGTAAAGTACATATGAATATGTTTTATGCAACAGACATGCTTCCTTCCAGACAAGTAGCTTATAAAGATTACAAAATATATAAACCCAAATGTATAAACACGATGTTTATACAGGGAAAAAAAGAGAGAGAGAAAAAGAGACACACACAAAGAGACAAAGAGATCAAAGAAATACACTGTCCAGCTAGATGTCTAAGGAGATATTTTCCTGTTAGCTTTGTGAAATAAATATACACAGTATAAACTCAAAAAGAAATATAAGTAGGTTAATCATAAATGCACATAATAACAACTATTTAGGCTAATTTAGACTGGCTCTAAATTATTCTATCTGCTTCTTCCTAAGAGAAAGAAAGAAATGGAGGATTTCTCCTACTGTCACATTCCTGTTTGAAAATAGACATTTTAGCCATCTAAATGAAGAAAATTGTTCAGACTTCTCTTACAAAGATAAGGCAGCAACAATGGTTTGAATCATCAGATCCCACACTTCAGATAAAGAAAACAAGGCCCACAGAGCAAGACAAGCTTGTAAAGTCAAGAAAAGAACAAAATCCTGACTGCTATCTCCTCATATAAATTGGCTCCTCAGCCCCTTCCGCCTTCTGCAAAAATACCAGCTTTAAAAATGTTACTTGAAATGCTGCATTGTTTGCAAATAAAAAGATCTTCAAATTACCGCATCACTAGTTCTTCAAGGGACAGCAGATTTTGCCCTCAGTTACTTATTTTTTATAATTAGTACGTTAAAATGACTTAATCAAGGTTACTCTCCTATACTGAATAAAGAGGAGACTGTCATTGCATAAGCTTGGAAAAAGTCACACAGCCTTGGCCAAATGCACCTCACGGAAGAAACAGTCAATAGGGACCTTTCTGTTAGGAGGGCAGTTGTGAAGGGCAGAGAGGTAGCGTGCTTTTGTGAATTCAATCATATACATTGATTGTGCATGGGCTAGACTGAGGAAAGTGATTTTCAACCTCTGAATTCTAGTCTTTTCCTTCTCTAAATGTATAAACTTAATAATTATATATAACATAAACTCCTTATGGTATAAACATATTTCCTGTCCACAGATCATCAGCCCATTCCTCATTAAACAACTTTGAAATATACAAAACCCCCCAAAATGTAGCCATACCTAGGATACAGAAAAGCACTTTCATATCAAAGAGTGATTTGTGGCTACTTTGTCTGAACAAAAGAATCATAATATGGTAAGTCTATGTTAAGGTCATCTTCCAACAGCTGAAAGTGTTCACAGTATCACTGAATTCTTAAGACAGAAAAGTTAATGTTTTTAAATAATGACATTAAAAATAGCTCTTTCAAAATAAAAAAAAAGAAGTGTACAAAACAGAGACTGGGTAAGATTTATGAGTCTTTCTATGTGAAACACATAGCTATTAAGTTCATGATGCAAAAGAATTAATATTCAAAAGTTCTAAATATCTCTATTATGCTGCAAAGCAGTGAATACAACTTTAAATGGGTATCTAATTTCATACGTCCCCCAAAAGAATATTCACTGAAAGAAAATCCAGTTGAATAGATTGTTGTAACATTAATATTCTGCTGAATACAGATGTTTGTTTTATGCCCCCAAGATACTGGGAAACCATCAAAATGCTACTAGCTTTTCTATCATAGTTTGTCTGCCTTTTTTCCAGCGGATTCAAGAACATAAATCATTGCCTTTAAAGGAAATTCATGAATTAATTGTACCCCTACCTACAACCACAAGAACATTTTATTTTATTCTAGCCAAAGAAACTACTATCTGCAGAACAGATCTCTGCATTACAAAGACCCATCAGTAACTGGTTGTGATGTGCCTAACCAAACCCCCAGACAGGCAGAGACACCATTTCCTCACAGAGTCTTGGGCTGCAGGCACTGGAAGGCAAAACCAGGAGGAAGGCTCACCCAGTAAGAGCTAGGATCCACCACCTGAGAGCTTCACCCTGGGGTTAACCTGTTCCATAAAAGTCCTGCTGATGACCTGAAATGCCATCTTTTCTGAAGAGTAAGAAAATTTACTCTCCACATATGTACACAGAATACATCTCAATCTCCAGTAAAATATAGAACAGAGTGTTCTCATTTCAAAACTTACCTAGAAATAATCACTGGAAGGCCAGGAAACCAAGCACGCAGATACCCCCCTGCCATTGCCAGTTTAGCTCAGTTCAAAGCAAACCCTCTTATGGGAGGCCTGAGCTACTTGGCAATGCACCCTTCCTGGAAAATGAGTGGCCTCTTATCGAGAACAGGCTTCCCACCAAGTCTAGGAGGTTTAAGTATTAACTGGCAGGGAATGGCCTCCCTCGGCCTGTCTTGGTCCTGGACCCGCAGAGGATGGATCTTCACTTGGCCTCTCCCATCTGAATACAACAAGCATGCTAAGCCTCACCTTGAAAGCCAGAGTCAGGACAGACAGCTAGCAGTCTCTTCACTACCACAGCCCTTCACCAAGTAGCTGTCGCAGCTTGTGCATGTTTATCAGAAATCTCCAGGAGCTACTGGGCCTCAGTGCAGAATGTTTTTAGATGGAGCACTTCGAGGGCCAGGCTGTTGCCAGAATGCCACCCCATTTCCAGATTTCCCATCGTCACTGGAAAGGCACATCATCAACAATATTAATGGTCACAAAAGACTATGATTTGCCTTTTAAGAGGTGCCACAAACTTTATTCACAAAATATGGATGCAACTCATTTAGTCCTCAGCACAACCCTATGGTGCAGACATTAGTATCATATTCCCATTTTATAAAGAAATGGAAGTTCCATGGGTTTAAAAATGCCTGGCTTGGTTTCTCAGGAAGTTTATCAATATCACTATTAAAAAGCCCTTTGAGTTCCATGAACATCTCCCCTTCTACTTCACCTTCTACTTCAATACAATGAACACAGGCCTAAAACCATAAAGACAATACATTTTATAACAGATTATTGGGCGAGACAGGGTTCCTGGGCCTTGTGCACTTCTACCCATCTTGCCAGATGTGCCATAGCTGCAAGGCCCTGCCCTTCACCTTCCACCTATGCCACTTAAGGTTGTTTATGCAGCTGATAACCTTGACAGATAAGTCAACCTCTCTCCTCCTTTCTTCACCTCTTCTCCCATCCTCAGCCAAGCAGGCTTACTTACTGCTTGCTATAAAAGCAGTGGACTCCCTCTGTGCATAACTCAGCTGTGATGCAAACACCTTATACGTACAGCCTCCATCTGGGCCATAGTCACCACTGTGGGTCTTTAGGAGCAAGGGAAACTGACATGACCCTGAGGATGCTCATGCTGCTTGCTGTGCCAAAAAGTATAAACCCTTTTGTCTCTGACCCAGGACTCTCCTCTCTTTTGCCCACATCAGTGAAACAGTAATAAGCTAACTTATTAATTTGTAAGCAGGGTAACATCAAATCTCAGAACCAATAATAATGCTCTTCAATATTAAATAAAATTTGCAACATTTGATTTTATTTTATTTCTTTTTAATATTCATTTTTTAGCAAACACTCTTATATGAAGGGTGATCAAAGTGAAGTTGCTGGTTTGCATAAGATGGTCCAGTTCACACCTGCTGACCTACTAATTCCTGTCCAGTAAGTCCCCCCCTTTCCCTCCCCAAAGTGTCTTGGCTTGTGTATTAAAATATATGATCACCCTAATTATAAGCCAATAGATGAGTATACTTTTTGCAAATACCTAAATTGCTTAAATTTTTTGCTTGTGATTTTTCTTAAAAACAAAATGGAAAAACATGATATCACTTTAATTCTTTCACCGAAAACACCTTTTCCCCCAAGAATTTGATCAACTATAATTACATTTTGCAAATAATGGAAAGAAAGTTTTATATTCGGTATCCTCCTGATATAAGATGACAACGAATGTTCATTAAGAGCTATACTACTGCAAAGCACAGACAGTGTAGGATATCATTGCTTAAAATTGGGAATGATACAAAAATCATATACATTCGATTAAATTTTATGTTAATATTTAAACATTGGCCCCTCCACCCACAATAATCTGGGGGGGAAAATCCGCCAAGAAAAATAATGAGGCTGCACCATGAAGATGTGACTTTGTAGATTCTGGGAAGCCATCCAGTTTCCACATCCTTGTCTCTGCAGCCCCATCCACGATGGGAGTTGGACAGCTCATCTCATGCACAGCAAAGAAACAATCTGAACAGAGGAGTCCTCTCTCAAACCTTTCTGAAGAGCAGCCAGTTTCACGCCTCTGAACAACTTCCTACATGCCCTCCACCAGGTTTAATGGAGTAGGTCCCCTCCATTTACTACTCACATAGAAACCCAGGCAGTCACTCAACTCAGTGTCCCTGATACTGGTCCTCTTCATCTGTATGCTTTGTGGTCAGCAGCCAAGCACAGCTCTCTAGCAAACCCCACTCCTACCTGCCCTACACATCCCCTACACATACAAGATCTTGAAGATGTGATGAAAGGAAAAATGAAATCACTCTACCCCAAATTATGGTCATCCCTGTCATAAACACCTAAGCCAACCCAGTGTCAGCAAAGTAAGCATGTGGTTAAGTAGATTAGGGACTGTACAAAATATGCCTTCAAGTAAGCCATAAGATAATCCTGAAGAAAGTAAAAGGAAATTATAGTGAGGCCTTGGTTTATAAACTGCTTCAGATGTGCCCAAATGTCAAGTGAATTAATAAAAGGAAATATACCTCACTCTATCATTTCTAGAGGCTAAAATATTTTAAAAATAAACTTGAAAGTGATAGACTAATCAAAATAGAAACTGTGTTTGCTTTCTTCTAGGTAAGAGACAAAGCTAAACTATTGTTTTCTTGAAAAAATGGGTCTGAGAAATTCATAGCAGCAACAAAAATACGTGTTTAAAAGAGGATTTTTTAAAATTGTTCCAATCTTTTGTCTTCCACGTGTGGAAGTGGTCTCCTAAAGAGCGGAAGCCGAATGAAAGCCCTACGTGGTCACCCACGTTTAGCCCATGAACACACTGCTGACCCTTGACAGAGGAGTCGCACCTTCCCGCTTCCTGTGCCCACAGTGACCGACTCTGGAACCACCGTCACTGGGGGTGAGTCCAGCTGCACCTCCTGAGAGCTGGGTGATGGAGGCAAGTCTTCTGTGCCTGAGCTCCCTTACGTGTAAATGCTAATAACAACGGCACTGACCACATGGAGCTGCCATGAGGACGAACGGGGTTACTATCAGTCACGTGCTTAGAGCCAAGCCTGGCACACAGGTGTTTGTTAAAAAGTATTATGAAGAGAGCCACACAAAATAAAACTGCTCAAAATATCTCCCCTTTTAGATAAAAGGCAGGTTTGACGCCTACCTCATGTGAAAAATTCACATTTTTTGTTGGCTAGTGCCTAACACACATTTAATATCAACAAGTATGTGTGGGACAGATGGACCCAAAAAGCTGTACAAAGGAAGAAACCAGTCCCCTCTTCCACAATTATGTTTAAAATCCCAAACAGTTCATTAAATTCAAATGACCAGGATGGTAAATTGGGGACTGAGTGCTGTCCTCACCAGTGAGTGATACTTCCTGCCCCTGCACCTCCAAGTTCTGGTCCCCGTGGAAACCATAAAACTGCTCATCTGCTCCACCACACCAGTCCCTTCCTATAAGAAAAGGGACAGTCTCCATGCAGACCATCAGCCACACTTCCCACTGTCATTGCTCTCAACACCGCCTCCTCCATTACCAGTATTTATCACCAATACTAAAACACAAGCCAAATGAAATGTCTAAAGGAGCGTGAAATCTATGGAAAAATATTCAGAAGCAAGGCTTTCAATTAATTCAATATTTAAATGAGATTCATTTCAGACCCAATTCAATAAAGGTTATATTCTGAAGGCATTCCCAATAATATGAGAAAATGTTGATTTCCAAAACGATTCTGTTTTAGTATAATCGGGAAATCTTGGCTGCTACTGTATCATAACTCAAATTTGATCTGATGAATTAATTTATAGGTCCACACAGGAAATTCAAATACTGACTCACTGGCAGTCAGACAGATTACTGCCTCATACCCAATCATCACTGTCACTCTGGTCTTTCTCCCTCTAAATCCACTGTCCATGTGTGGCCCGAAAATGCCCTTCTGCCCTCAGCTCTGCCCTGCTGATCCTAGGGCAAAGTCCAGCCTCATCGGGCTCGTAAGGCACTTCCTGACCTAACTTACCCCAGGCACTTCCTGACCTAACTTCCCCCAAGCTCACTGACTTCACATCCTAGCCAGCCCGTGCATCTAACTTACCTTGCTCCCCTCTCACTTCCTACTCCCCAGAAAGCTCTTCCCACCTCCTATTTGCCCTTGAGTCTCAGTTTAAGTGACATTTCCTAGAACACCCCTCAGGAGAGAGACATTTGCTACAGGTTTTCATCAGCACTTTCCCCACCATGGCACTTATCACATTTCATCACTATTTGTTTATTTCTTAATAGACTAAACTCCAAGGAGACTTCCCTATTACTGTATCTCCAGCACCAGGAATAATGCCTGGGGGACAGTTATAATGCATGGGATGATGATGGCTTAACCCATCATCTCCATCTCCATGAAGATGGAGAAGTAGAGAAGACAGCAAATAGAACATGGTGGAATCAAGTAGGACTTGGTAACAGAACAGATATTCTCAGTAATAAAGAAAGGTCTGGAAAGTCAAATTTCCACCCTGGGCCATAACACAAACAGTGCCTTTCACCACAAAGTAGGCAGAGGCGCAAATTCACAGGACAAGGTAATGAGTTTAGTTTTAGACATGCTGAATTTGAGGTGCATTTGTCCAAGAGGTCGTGGCTAAGAACACATCATTCCCCTGCTCAAGACACACACAGCTTCCCAGTGCACTTAAGTCAACTCCAAGCTCATTACTGTGTCCAACAAGGCACTGCATGGTCTAGCCCTATCTAACCCTCCAATATCCTTTCCACTAACTGTTTTCCCCCTGCCTGCCTCATTCTGGCCACAGTGGGTCTCACGGTCCCTGGGAGGTACCAACAAGGCACTCCTCAGCATCCCTGCATGCACTGCGCCCTCTGCCTAAAACACTCTGCCCAGACCCTCATGTGGCTTCCTGCCTCCCATCACACAGGCCTCATCCCAGGTATCACCTCCTCCTGAAGGCCCTCCCTGCCAACCAAAACCATCATCAAAGCAGCCCTCCCTGGCTCACTGTTGCCTCAGACTGCTAATTGTTCTCCATATTTACTGTCTGCCTATCCTACCTACACTGTAAGCTCCAAAAACTCTGGCCCCTCAACCTGTCCTTCCATGTCCAGCATGCTCCCAGGACTTAGAACAGAGTCTGGCCCTTGCTAATATTTCAACAAGTTCATTGCATGAATAGGTGAATGGATGAATAAAGCTATCAGGACAGGCTTTGCCCTCCTCCTGCCTGATCATTGAAATAGTTGTAAAAACACAAAGAGGGATACACAGTGTCAACTAGAGGGGGGGGAAGATGGCGGAGGAGTAGGGGACCCTATTTCAACTGGTCCCCGGAATTGAGCTGGATATCTACCAGACCACTCTGAGCACCCACAAAACCAGCCTGAGATGTAAGAAGATCTGGATCTCTACAAACAGAATATCGCAGGTGGTTGGTTTTGAGGTATGAAGCGGGGAGCCGTGATTCCACGGGCAGTTACCAGAGGATAAACGGCAGCGGGAGGGTGCCTGGCCGTGGGGATCCTACACCACCGCTGAGCAACAGCCTCCCGCACTGTGGACGGGGCACAGACTCGCAGACCGGTAGCCGTGGGGAAAGGACTTTAGGGCAGCCCGTGGGGCGGAAACCTGGAGCGGCGGGGTCACGCCTCAGAACTGCAGCCCCCGGGGCGCAAACCCAGAGCGGCGGGGTTGCGCGGGCGAACTGCAGCCCCTGGAAGGAATGCCGGAGCAGCGGGGTCGTGCCTGTGAACTGCAGCCCAGGGGGCGGAAACCCGGAGCAGCCCAGTCGCGCACGTGAACTGGGAGCGGCTGGCGGTGTTAAAAGCACAAAGGGCAGAGACGGCCCGACCTGGAAGCAGGACTGGGAGCACTCCAGAGGGACGCACAACCCAGGAAGCTGCAGTTTATAGCAGCACAGACAGAAACTAGACTAGGAGACAGTATGGCCTTGGAGACCTCACTGAAGAACAGAGTGCGATCTCTCTGCTCTGAGGCAGAGGGTTGGAAACGATCTCTTCTGCTCTGACTCACGGAAGAGACGCGGAAAGCCGCCAGGGAAAGCCGCCAGAGAACAAAAGCCCCCAAAACTGATTCCCACTGAGCCCGTCCCCAGCCACAGGGGGGCAGGGCAACTCCGCCCAAACAGGATTGCCTGAGTAACAGTGCAGCAGGCCCCTCCCCCCAGAAGACAGGCTGGGAAAACAAGAGGCCAGCAACTCTAAGGTCCCAAGAAAACAGGTGCATCTTGCTTGGGTTCTGGTCAATAATTTCGACTCTATACATTCCCTCAAACACCCATCAACAGAATGACTAGGAGGAGTCCCCAAAACAGAAAACACTCAGAGATTATGACTTATGCTGCAGATTTACAAATGGATGCAGATATAACCAAGATGCCAAAGATGGAATTCAGGCTACCATTTGTGAAGACAATGGCTAGAATGGAGAAATCAATTAATGGCAACACAGAGTCTCTAAGGGCAGAAATGAAAGGTGAATTGGCAGAACTTAAAAATGCTATCAATGAGATCCAATCCAATCTAGATAATCTAACAGCTAGGGTAACTGAGACAGAAGAGAAAATAAGCGATCTGGAAGACAGTATAATAGATAAAAAGGGAAAAGAGGAAGCCAGGGAAAAACAACTCAGAATCCATGAAAATAGAATCAGAGAAATAAGGGACACCATGAGGCGTTCCAATGTCAGAATAATTGGAATCCCAGAGGGAGTGGACAGAGAGAGGACTAGAAGATGTATTTGAGCAAATTGTAGCTGAGAACTTCCCTAATCTGGGGAATGAAACAAACATTCGAGTCCTAGAGGCAGAGAGGACCCCTCCCAAGATCAAGGAAAACAGGCCAAAACCCCGGCATGTAACAGTAAAACTTGCAAATCTTAGAACCAAGGAAAGCATCTTAAGGGCAGTTAGGGGGAAGAGATTCCTTACGTACAGAGGGAGGAACATCAGAATAACGTCAGACCTATCCACAGAGACCTGGCAAGCCAGAAAGGCTTGGCAAGACATATTCAGGGTACTAAACGAGAAGAACATGCAGCCAAGAATACTTTATCCGGCAAGGCTTTCATTTAGAATGGATGGAGAGATGCAGAGCTTCCACAACCGGCAGAAACTGCAAGAATATGTGACCACTAAGCCGCCCTGCAAGAAATATTAAGAGGGGTTCTATAAAAGGAGAAAGACCCCAAGAGTGATATACAACAGAAATTTACAGGGACAATCTATAAAAACAACGTCTTCACAGGCAACATGATGACAATTAATTCATATTTTTCAATAATCACTCTCAACGTGAATGGCCTAAACGCTCCCATAAAACGGCACAGGGTTGCAGATTGGATAAAAAGACAGGACCTATCAATATGCTGTCTACAACAGACTCATTTTGAACCTAAAGATACATCCAGACTGAAAGTGAAGGGTGGAGATCCATTTTCCATGCCAGCGGACCTCAAAAGAAAGCTGGGGTGGCAATTCTTATATCAGACAAATTAGATTTTAAACTAAAGACTGTCGTAAGAGACACAGAAGGACGCTATATCATTCTTAAAGGGTCTATCCAATAAGAAGATTTAACAATTGTAAACATCTATGCCCCCAACATGGGAGCAGCCATATACATAAGCCAACTGTTAACCAAAATAAAGAGTCATACTGATAACAATATGCTAAATGTAGGAGACCTCAATACTCCACTCTCAGCAATAGACAGATCATCTAAGCTGAACATCAACAAGGAAACAAGAGCTTTGAATGATACATTGGACCAGATGGACCTCATAGATAATTACAGAAAATTCCACCCTAAAACAACAGAATACACATTCTTCTCGAGTGCACATGGAACTTTCTCCAAAACAGACCATATACTGGGTCACAAATCAGGTCTCAACCGATACCAAAAGATTGAGATTATTCCCTGCATATTCTCAGACCACAATGCTCTAAAAGTGGAACTCAATCACAAGAAAAAATTTGGCAGAAATTCAAACACTTGGAAGCTAAAGACCACTCTACTCAAGAATGTTTGGGTCAAACAAAAAATCAAAGAAGAACTTAAACAATTCATGGAAATCAATGAGAACGAAAACACATTGGTCCAATACCTATGGGATACTGCAAAGGCAGTCCTAAGGGGGAAATACATGGCCATCCAAGCCTCACTCAAAAAAATAGAAAAATCCCGAATTCACCAACTAACTCCACACCTTAAAGAACTAGAGAAAAAGCAACAAACGATGCCTAAGCTACGCATTAGAAGAGAAATAATTAAAATTAGAGCAGAAATCAATGAATTAGAAACCAGAAACATAGTAGATCAGATCAACGAAACTAGAAGGTGGTTCTTTGAAAGGATTAATAAGATTGATAAACCACTGGCCAGACTTATCCAAAAGAACAGACAAAGGACCCAAATTAATAAAATTATGAATGAAAGGGGAGAGATCATGACTAACACCAAGGAAATAGAAACAATTATTAGAAATTATTATCAACAACTATATGCCAATCAACTGAGCAATCTGGATGAAATGGAGGCCTTCCTGGAAACCCATAAGCTGCGAAGACTGAAACAGGAAGAAAGCGACAACCTGAATAGGCCAATGACCAATAACGAGATTAAAGCAGTGATCAAAAACCTCCCAAAAAACAAGAGTCCAGGGCCTGATGGATTCCCTGGGGAATTCTACCAAACATTCAAAGAAGAAATAATACCTATTCTACTGAAGCTGTTTCAGAAAATAGACACAGAAGGAAAACTTCCAAACTCATTCTATGAGGCCAGCATTACCTTAAGCCCCAAACCAGGCAAAGACCCCATCAAAACGGAGAATTTCAGACCAATATCCCTGATGAATATGGATTCCAAATTCCTCAACAAAATCCTAGCTAATAGGATCCAACAATACATTAAAAGGATCATCCACCACGACCAAGTGGGATTTATCTCTGGGATGCAAGGGTGGTTCAACATTCGCAAACCAATCAATGTGACAGAACACATTAATAAGAGGAAGGAGAAGAACCATATGGTCCTCTCAATTGATGCAGAAAAAGCATTTGACAAAATACAACATCCTTTCCTGATTACAACTCTTCAGAGTATAGGGATAGAGGGAACATTCCTCAAGTTCATAAAATCCATCTATGAAAAACCCAGGCAGCTGAGATACCACCTTACACCAGTTAGAATGGCAAAAATGGACAGGGAAAGAAACAACAAATGTTGGAGAGGTTGTGGAGAAAGGGGAACCCTCTTACACCGTTGGTGGGAATGCAAGTTGGTACAGCCACTTTGGAAAACAGTGTGGAGGTTCCTCAAAAATTTAAAAATAGAGCTACCCTATGATCCAGCAATTGCACTACTGGGTATTTACCCCAAAGACACAGATGTGTTGAAAAGAAGGGCCATATGCACCCCAATGTTCATAGCAGCAATGTCCGCAATAGCCAAACTGTGGAAAGAGCCGAGATGCCCTTCGACAGATGAATGGATAAAGAAGATGTGGTCCATATATGCAATGGAATATTACTCAGCCATCAGAAAAGATGAATCCCCAACTTTTACATCAACATGGATGGGACTGGAGGAGATTATGCTAAGTGAAATAAGTCAAGCAGAGAAAGTCAATTATCATATGGTTTCACTTATTTGTGGAACATAAGGAATAACATGGAGGACATTAAGAGAAGGAAGGGAAACACGGGCGGGGGGAATTGGAGGGAGAGATGAACCATGAGAGGCTATGGACTCTGAGAAACAAACAGGGTTTTAGAGGGGAGGGGGGAGGGGGGTTGGTTAGCCCAGTGATGGGTATTAAGGAGGGCACGTACTGCATGGAGCACTGGGTGTTATACGAAAACAATGGATCGTGGATCACCACATCAAAAACCAATGATGTATTGTACGGTGACTAACATAATAAAATTTTTTTAAAAAAAGTGTCAACTACACAAGGAACCTAAAAATGCTGACTAGTCATCTCGGGAACTACAGGAAGAAGTACTTTTTTTTTTTTTTTAAGATTTTATTTATTTATTTGACAGAGAGAGACACAGCAACAGAGGGAACACAAGCAGGGTAGGTGGGAGAGGGAGAAGCAAGCCTCCCGTGGAGCAGGGAGCCCGATGTGGGGCTCGATCCCAGGACCCTGGGATCATGAGCTGAGCCGAAGGCAAACGCCTAATGACTGAGCCACCCAGGCTTCCCTCCAGGAAGAAGTTCTAACAAAAGGTAAATAAAGCTCTTGAGGGAGCTAAAATGGGGAAAGGGGAAACGGAGGTGAAGGATTTCTTCTGCCTCCTCACAACTTCCGGTCTCAAGGGTCACAACACTGACAGACTATTGGGAGCACTGCACTGTATTTTGTTGTACTTACTCACTTAGTTATGTATCCACTCATTCATGTGTTGAATTAGTGATACGTTCTGAAGAGCAGAACAATACACACAGGTACATATGGAGAAATCTCCCTTCCTGCCCTGATCCTGTTCACACCATTCTCTACCCCACACACATCCCTTACTAGGAAGTTTTCTAAGGTTTTTGCTTTAATAAATTTCTTGTGCAACGTATATACATATCATATCATACACTGTGTGCTATTACTGTAGGATAAAAACCTCTGGGTAAGACTTTAGGGTCAGGTATAATTTTAAAGATATTACCAAATTGCCTCCATAAAGGGTATGCCAGAGATAGGGAGCAAGTTGACGGAGGAGTAGGACACCTGGATTTCGTCTGCTCTCAGGAATTCAGCTGGACAGGGATCAAACCATTCTGAACGCCTACAAACTCATCAGCAAATCGAAGAAAAGAAGAGCAATAACTCTCGGAACAGAAAAGCGACTACTTTCTGGAAGGTAGGACGTGCGGAGAAGCAAATCAGAGGCGATATTCGGGAGGATAGACAGCGGGGGAAGGGGCCTCCGTTTGGCTGCTTCTGGCAAGTGATAGAGCCACGGAGCACAAACTCGGAACTTTTAGAAGTCGGCTCCACTAAGGGACGTCACTCCAGTGGCTAAGCGTGGGGTGGAACTCCCACTGGGACAGTATGGTCTCAGGGCCCTCGGGGTCACAGAAAGACCGGGGGTGCCTGAGTGCAGCAGAGTTCCCAGGTATCGGAGTGGGGAAGCCGGCTGCAGAGATGGAGCCGAGGCGCAGGCTCTCAGCTCGGGATTGCCATAAACCGTGATCCACAGTACAGCTGGGCCACTGCTCCTCCAGCAGGGACCCAACAAGCGGCAAATCTGGGGAGACTCCCTTTCCTCCCCCAGGAGGAGCAGCACGGGAGCACACCGTAGGGATCTGCTGAGTTTGGAGACTCCACACGGGGTCGGGTGCCAGAGACAGAAATGCTCGGTCACAGGCCAGGTGAGCACGGAGTGTGGCTGGAGACCAGGGAGACGGGAGTGACTGACTGCTTTTCTCTGGGGGTGCAGTGAGAAGCAGGGCCCTGAGTTCTTGGCTCCTCCAGGGCAGAGATTGGGAGGCCTCCATTTTCACTCTCGTCCTCCAAAGCTGCACGGGAAGGTTGCAGGGAACACAAGTTCCCGAGAGCAAACCCGAGCAGATTACTTAGCCCGGACCTGGCAAGGGCGGGGCAATTCCACCTCCGGCAAAGACATTAGGGAACCATGGCAACAGGCCCCTCCCCCAGAAGATCAGCAAGAAAAGCCAGCCAAGACCAAGTTTACTGATCAATGAGATCGGCAGAGCGCCAGCGCTAGGGGAATACTGCACATAGAATTCATGGCTTTTTTACCATGACTCTTTAGTCTTTCAAAGTTAATTTTTTTTTAACTTTTTTTTTTTTGAATTTTTCTTTTTTCCTTTTTCAACCAACATCTTATCAATCCCTATTTTAAAAAACATTTTTATTTTTCATTTTTAGAGTCATATTCTATCCCTTCATAGTAGTTACCCATATTTTTGGCATATATATATAAGTTGTTCTCTCTTTAAAATTTTGAGATACACTTTCTTCTAACAGATCAAAATATACCCTAAATCTCTAGTGTATGGCTTCGTTCTACTCTCCTGCCTGATCACATTCTCTTTTTTTTTCTTTTTTCTTCCTTTTTTCAAACAACTTATCAATTCCTTTTATAAAATCTTTTATAATTTTCATCTTTACAGTCATATTCCATTGCTTAATCATATCAACCCTTATTTTTTACATATATAAGTTTTTCTTTCTTTAAAATTTTGGGAGGCACTTTCTTCGAACAGACCAAAATACACCCAAAATCTAGTGTGTGGCACTGATCTATGCACCAGCCTGATCATATTTGATCATATTCGGGATTTTTTTCCTTTCTTCTGTTTTTGTTTATTTTTATCTTTTTCTTTTTCTTTTTTTTTCTTTTTCTTTTTCTTTCTTTCCCTTTCTTTTCCCCTGGCTTCAGGTCTTTTCTGATTTGTTTAGACTATATTTTCTGGGGGCGTTGTTACCCTGTTAGCATTTAGTTCTCTCATTCATCTATTCTCCTCTGGACAAAATGACAAGACGGAAAAAATCACCTCAACAAAAAGAACAAGAGATAGTACCGACTGCCAGGGACCTACTCAATACGGACATTAGTACGATGTCAGATCTAGAGTTCAGAATCATGACTTTAAAGATACTAGCTGGGCTTCAAAAACCATGGAAGTTATTAGAGAAACCCTTTCTGGAGAAGTAAAAGAACTAAAATCTAACCAAGTCAAAATCAAAAAGGCTATTAATGAGGTGCAATCAAAAATGGGGGCAATAACTGCTAGGATAAATGAGGCAGAAGACAGAATCAGTGACATAGAAGACCAAATGATGGAAAATAAAGAAGCTGAGAAAAAGAGACATAAACTACAGGATCATGAGGGCAGAATTCGAGAGATAAGTGATACCATAAGACGAAACAACATTAGAATAATTGGGATCCCAGAAGAAGAAGAAAGAGAGACAGGGGCAGAATAGTAAAACTTACGAGTCTCAGAGAGAAAGAGAAAATCCTGAAAGCAGCTTGGGAGAAGAGATATGTAACCTAAAATGGTAAAAACATTAGATTGGCAACAGACCTATCCACAGAGACCTGGCAGGCCAGAAAGGACTGGCAGGATATATTCAGAGCACTAAAGGAGAAAAATATGCATCCAAGAATACTATATCCAGCTAGGCTGTCATTGAAAATAGAAGGAGAGATAAAAAGCTTCCAGGACAAACAAAAACTAAAGGAATTTGCAAACACGAAACCAGCCCTACAAGAAATCTTGAAAGGGGTCCTCTAAGCAAAGAGAGAGCCTAAAAGCAACATAGACCAGAAAGGAACAAAGACAATATACGTTAACAGTCACCTTACAGGCAATACAATGGCACTAAATTCCTATCTTTCATTAGTTACCCTGAATGTAAATGGGCTAAATGCCCCAATCAAAAGACACAGGCTATCAGACTGGATAAAAAAACAGGACCCATCGATATGCTGTCTGCAAGAGACTCATTTTAGACCCAAAGACACCACCAGATTAAAACTAAGGGGGTGGAAAACCATTTACCATGCTAATGGACACCAAAAGAAAGCTGGGGTGGCAATCCTTACATCAGACAAATTAGATTTTAAACCAAAGACTGTAATAAGAGATGAGGAAGATACACTATATCCTACTTAAAGGGTCTATCCAACAAGAAGATCCAACAATTGTAAATATCTATGCCCCTAACATGGGGGCAGCCAATTATATAAGCCAATTAATAACAAAAGCAAAGAAACACATTGACAACAATACAATTATGGTGGGGGACTTTAACACCCCCCTCACTCAAATGGACAGATCATCTAAGCAAAAGATCAACAAGGAAATAAAGACTTTAAAGGACCCCACACTAGGCCAAATGGACTTCACAGATATATTCAGAACGTTCCATCCCAAAGCAATGGAATACACATTCTTCTCTAGTGCCCATGGAACGTTCTTCAGAATAGATCACATCCTAGGTCACAAATCAGGTATCAACCGGTACCAAAAGATTGGGATCATTCCCTGCCTATTTCCAGACCACAATGCTTTGAAACTAGAACTCAGAAGAGGAAAGTTGGAAAAAACTCAAATGCATGGAGGCTAAAGAGCATCCTACTAAAGAATGAATAGGTCAACCAGGAAATTAAAGAAGAATTAAAAAAATTCATGGAAACCAATGAAAATGAAAACACAACTGTTCAAAATCTTTGGGATGCAGCAAAGGCAGTCCTAAGAGGAAAGTATATAGCAATACAAGCCTTTCTCAAGAAACAAGAAAGGTCTCAAGTACACAACCTAACCCTACAACTAAAGGAGCTGGAGAAAGAACAGCAAATAAGGCCTAAACCCAGCAGGAGAAGAGAAATAATAAAGATCAGAGCAGAAATCAATGAAATAGAAACCAAAAGAACAGTAGAACAGATCAACAAAACTAGGGGCTGGTTCTTTGAAAGAATTAACAAGATTGATAAACCCCTGGCCAGACTTATCAAAAAGAAAAGAGAAAGGACCTAAATCAACTAAATCATGAATGAAAGAGGAGAGATCACAACCAACACCAAAGAAATACAAACAATTATAAGAACGTATTATGAGCAACTCTATGCCAGCAAATTAGATAACCTGGAAGAAATGGATGCATTCCTAGAGATGTATAACTACCAAAACTGAACAAGGAAGAAATAGAAAATCTGAACAGACCTATAACCACTAAGGAAATTGAAGCAGTCATCAAAAATCTCCCAAAAAAACAAAAGCCCAGGGCCAAATGGCTTCCCAGGGGAATTCTACTGAACACTGAAAGAATTAATACCTATTCTTCTGAAACTGTTCCAAAAAATAGAAATGGAAGGAAAACTTCCAAACTCGTTTTATGAGGCCACCATTACCTTGATCCCAGAACCAGACAAAGACCCCATCAAAAAGCAGAATTACAGACCAATATCCCCGATGAACATGGATGCAAAAATTCTCACCAAAATACTAGCCAATAGGATCCAACAGTACATTAAAAGGATTAGTCACCACGACCAAGTGGGATTTATCCCTGGGCTGCAAGGTTGGTTCAACATCCGCAAATCAATCAATGTGATACAATACATTAAAAAAAGAAAGAACAAGAACCATATGATCCTCTCAATAGATGAAGAAAAAGCATTTGACAAAGTACAGCATCCTTTCTGGATCAAAACTTTTCAGAGTATAGGGATAGAGGGTACATACCTCAATATCATAAAAGCCATCTATGAAAAACCTACAGCGAATATCATTCTCAATGGGGAAAAACAGAGAGCTTTCCCCCTAAGGTCAGGAACGCAGCAGGGATGTCTGCTATCACCACTGCTATTCAACATAGTATTAGAAGTCCTAGCCACAGCAATCAGACAACAAAAAAAATCAAGGCTTCCAAATTGGCAAAGAAGAAGTCAAACTCTCCTCTCTGCAGATGATATGATACTTTATGTGGAAAACCCCAAAGACTCCACCCCAAAACTGGTAGAACTCATACAGGAATTCAGTCAAGTGGCAGGATATAAAATCAATGCACAGAAATCGGTGGCATTCCTATACACCAACAACAAGACAGAAGAAAGAGAAATTAAGGAGTCGATCCCATTTACAACTGCACCTAAAACCATAAGATACCTAGGAATAAATCTAACCAAAAAGGCAAAGTATCTGTACTCAGAAAACTATAAAATACTCATGAAAGAAATAGAGGAAGATACGAAGAAATGGAAAAACATTCCATGCTCATGGATTGGAAGAACAAATATTGTGAAGATGTCAATGCTACCTAGAGCAATCTACACATTCAATGCAATCCCCGTCAAAATACCATCCATTTTTTCAAAGAAATGGAACAAATAATCCTAAAATTTGTATGGAACCAGAAAAGACCCCGAATAGCCAGAGGAATGTTGAAAAAGAAAAGCAAAGCCGGCGGCATCACAATCTGGACTTCAAGCTCTATTACAAAGCTGTCATCATCAAGACATTATGGTACTGGCACAAAAACAAACACATCGATCAATGGAACAGAATAGAGAGCCCAGAAATGGACCCTCAACTCCATGGTCAACTAATCTTCGACAAAGCAGGAAAGAATGTCCAATGAAAAAAAGAGTCTCTTCAACAAATGGTTGGGAAAATTGGACAGCCCCATGCAGAAGAATGAAACTGGACCATTTCCTTACACCACACACAAAAATAGACTCCAAATGGATGAAAGACCTAAATATGAGACAGGAGTCCATCAAAATCCTAGAGGAGAACACAGGCAGCAACCTCTTCGACCTCAGCCACAGCAACTTCTTCCTAGAAACATCGCCAAAGGCAAGGGAAGCAAGGGCAAAAATGAACGATTGGCACTTCATCAAGATAAAAAGCTTTTGCACAGCAAAGGAAACAGTCAACAAAAACAAAAGACAACCGTCAGAATGGGAGAAGATATTTGCAAATGACATATCAGATAAAGGGCTAGTATCCAAAATCAATAAAGAACTTCTGAAACTCAACACCCAAAGAACAAAGAATCCAATCAAGAAACGGGCAGAAGACATGAACAGACATTTTTCTAAAGAAGACATCCAAATGGCCAAATAGACACATGAAAAAGTGCTCAACATCGCTCGGCATCAGGGAAATCCAAATCAAAACCTAATGAGATACTACCTCACACCAATCAGAATGGCTAAATTTAACAAGTCAGGAACGACAGATGTTGGCGGGGATGCGGAGAAAGGGGAACCCTCCTACACTGTTGGTGGGAATGCAAGCTGGTGGAGCCACTCTGGAAAACAGTATGGAGGTTCCTCAAAAAGTTGAAAATAGAGCTACCATATGATCCAGCAATTGCACTACTGGGTATTTACCCCAAAGATACAAATGTAGGGATCTGAAGGAGTATGTGCACCCCAATGTTTATAGCAGCAATGTCCACAATAGCCAAACTGTGGAAAGTGCCAAGATGTCCATCGACAGATGAATGGATAAAGAAGATGTGGTATATATATATACAATGGAATATTATGCAGCCATCAAAAGGAATGAGATCTTGCCATCTGCAACGACGTGGATGGAACTGGAGGGTGTTATGCTGAATGAAATAAGTCAATCAGAGAAAGACATGTATCATATGACCTCACTGATATGAGGAAATCTTAATCTCAGGAAACAAACTGAGGTTTGCTGGAGTGGGGGGTGGAGTGGGAGGGATGGGGTGACTGGGTGATACACACTGGGGAGGGTATGTGCTATGGTGAGTGCTGTGAATTGTGCAAGCCTGTTGAATCACAGATCTGTACCTCTGAAACAAATAATGCAATTTATGTTAAAAAAAAAAAAAAAGAAGAAGATAGTAGGAGGGGAAGAATGAAAGGGGGGAAATCAGAGGGGGAGATGAACCATGAGAGACGATGGACTCTGAAAAACAAACTGAGGGTTCTAGAGGGGAGGGGGGTGGGAGGATGGGTTAGCCTGGTGATGGATATTAAAGAGGGCACGTTCTGCATGGAGCACTGGGTTTTATGCAAAAACAATGAATCATGGAACACTACATCAAAAACTAATGACGTAATGTATGGTGATTAACATAAGAAAAAAAGTAAAAAATAAAAAACAAAAAAAATAAAGGGTATGCCATTTTATCTTTGGAACTATTTAAAATTAAAATTCCCAGACCCCATTTCAAACTTACTGAATCAGAATCTCTAAGGGTGGAGGCTAAAAAGCTGACTTTTTAGGTACAGCTCCCCTTGTAGTTGTGATGACCGGCCATATTTGGGAACTGCCATCCTCCCCCAAGAGGTGCGATCTTCCCCAATCAGGGGGAGGAAGACACTGCTGCCCTAGGTGCAAGGCCTGTTGACTAGGGTAGCCAGAGCCCTTCTCCCATGATCTCCTTATCAAGATTCCTCTTCCTGAGTATATAATCATACCTAAGGTGCTTTTTTATACATATACATATGTTTATGTAGACATACACATGCATATGCACCTTCCTATATTGACACAGAATTGGAATTTCTCTGGAAAGACATATACAAAGTGGTTACAATGGCTGTCTTCAGGGAGTGCAAGTGGGTAGCCAGAGCATGGGGTGGAGGGGAGCTTCACATCCTCTTCAAATTGTGTACCGCTTGAGCACATCTATTGAAAAAGCAATAAAGTTGTAAAATTCTCTCTCTTTGCACTGAACGTGGGACATCATTCCCAGCAATGCTGTGGTGATTTTAAAATTTGCCCACAATGTTTTCATAACTACTCGCATCAAGAGATGGGATCTAATCCTGCACCCCTCGAATGCAGGCCAGTTTGGGACTCGCTTCTCCCGAAGAGAATGTGCAGAAGTGATGCCACATGCCTTCCAAGCCTGGGACAGAAAGGACAGTTCCTGCCTGGCTCGCTCCCTCTCTTCAATGGCACCCCTGGGGGAAGCCAGCCACTGTGTTGTGAGGACCCTCAAGAGGTCTCTGCAGTACATGGAGAGGTACATGGGACAAGAGGAAAAGGAGTAGGATGTTTAAAGACAAGGAACAGCCAGTAAAGACACCTGAACAGGGAACAGGAGGGGTGAAGAGTTCCAACGAGGCCCCAGCCTTGGGAAGGAGGAGGGATAGGCTTCCTCTGAGGTCAAATGGAGAGGGAAAAAAGAAGAGACAGAAACACAGATCTGGATGCAGAAGGGCAGGCTGGTGATAAGTTCAAAGCAAAAGATCTCAGTATTTCTGCGGAGTTAGAGTGAGATAAAAGGCCACAAGTTACAGATAGAGATCTCCAAGAGTCACTAAAATACAGGAAAGAGAAATGAAAAGGTTACCATTGAGAAGCACCATCCACGATCAACAAGGTTAGAAAGTTCACCCCCTTTAAGTCTATTACCACCTTCATTCAAAGCAACTGTGGTTTATCCACTCCTCAAGATTTCCAAGAAAATATATCAGAGTTTTAAAGCTCTTAGTTCAACATTGTTCAACATGTTAATTCTTGATTATTAGTTATTATGTAAACTAACTCTTTATCCTTTTGAAGGCAAGAATGATTACCCAAGACAGACCCTTCCAAAAACCCTTCCTACTCCTAAATCTCCCTCCGAAAGGCCAGATGGACTCAATTCCCATATGGTCCATCTGCCAGCCCTTTAATTTCTACTATATCTTTAGGAAATCACCAAAATCTCCAGTCCTCCTTACATCAATTACAATGTGAAACTGTCTCTAAATTTGAGCCAATGCCAAGGGTTAAGTATCACATATAACTCATTTCAACGATCATTTCACAAGTAATTGGCGTGCCAAAACACCAGAACAAGCACTCAGGGAATACAAGGATTTCCTAACGGCTCCTTCCGCCCAGGAGGAGAAATAAGTCATGTATATAAATAACTGTAATACAAGACAGACGGTAATAAATAGAGCTACAAATAGCACACTGGGCATGCAGAGGAGAAGGTGCTTAACTGCAACTTGGGCATTAAAGGTTTCATTGAAGAAATTGTATCTGAATTGAGCTTAAAGAATGGGAAAGATTTAAACAAGTAAAAAAAAAAAAAAAAAGCCAAAAACATCTGAGAAAATGTGAGCAGTGTGAGCAAAGGATGACAAAGAGGAGAGCATGGCTTGGCACAGATGGCATATAATAAGTATTTGGGACTTAATAAATGACTGGATGCACCTTTGTTTGACTGAAGTCAGATACTAAGGGCCAGGAGCAATAACAGCAAGATTCATTCATTTCTTCAACAAATATTTTACTGAGCACCTACTATGTGCTAGGCACTGTTCAGGGCACTGCACATATAACAGTGAGCAACAACAACAAGACAGTCCCTGTCTTCATGGAGCTTCCACTCCAGTCAGGGAGTAGGCCATGAGTAAGCATATAATACATACATCAGGTAGTGATAAGTGCTGAGGTCAGAGCTGTCTCTCTCGTGAGGGAGAATTTGAACATAAATCTGAAGGAATGAGGGCACAAAAAACTGACATATCTGTGTGAGGAGTGTTCCCAGCAAAGGGAAATGCAAAAGTCCTGCAGTAGTTGCTTACTGACAGGCTCTGAAAATGACAGTGAAGCCAATGTGCTAAAGCAGAGTAAACAGTGGGAGAAAGCAGGAGATGGGGTGAGGGAAGCAGAGAAGAACCACATCATGCAGTTCATGGAAAAGACTTTCATTTTACCATTAATGAAATTTGAATGAGATTCAAGGATTCTGAACAGAGAAAAGACCACAAGGGGCCCTATGGGTTCTATGATTGGAACCCACAGCAGTGGTCCAGGTGAGATGACAAGGGCATGGGTAGAGATGGCGGCATAAGAGGTCACAAGAGGGGGCCAGATTCTGGCTATACCTAAAAAGTGGAGATGCTGATCAAACTGGAGTACCCACATGAGTACTCAAGCCACAATAAAATCCTATAAATCTCCCCCAGAAAGCTAATTGTATTAACAGATCCAGGGAGTGGGCTGTATTTACCAATTATACTTCTTAAAACAGAAAACTGGTATATTATAGAACAGAAGAGAAAACACTGCCTGAACATGTATGTAACAGTTTGAGTTTTTTTTTTTTCCCAAAGATTTTATTTATTTATTTGAGAGAGAGAGAATGAGAGAGAGCACATGAGAGCGGGGAGGGTCAGAGGGAGAAGCAGACTCCCCGCCGAGCAGGGAGCCCGATGCGGGACTCGATCCCGGGACTCCAGGATCATGACCTGAGCCGAAGGCAGTCGCCCAACCAACTGAGCCACCCAGGCGCCCACCCAACAGTTTGAGTTTATGGGAGAAGAACTGTATTTCTTCTCAATTGGCATTGGCATACTTTGATAGAAGAGTTGGAGAAGTTCTGGTTTAAATGGTATCTCTGGACCTTTCTTCTTTAATATTCTGTGTTGTAAATACATTTTACTGGCTTTCAACCTTTAGAGTCTTCTTGTGGGCAAAACAGAGAGTATAGGGTTGTGGTTACAGAATAAAATATAACTCTTAACATCTTTCACAATGTTCAAGTGTAACCAACAGAAGTTAAATTGGAGAAATGGGGGAAGGTGGAAGAAAAAGGAAGGGTGCAAATATCTTAATCTTGAAAAGTGGGGAGCCAATAGATACTGTTAAAAGTTGATGGAATAAGAAACAAATTGAAATAAAGAGAAGTAGTATAATTCTCATCCTTCCCATCTGAATGTCAACAAATAGTATATGCAAACTGATAAAACAAGATGTAGAGGTATATACATTTTATCTAAATTTATGGAAAAAACAACAAACCCAATAGCCAACAAACAGATGAAAAGATGCTCAAATTCACTAGACTCTAGAGAATGCAATTAAAATAATAACTAGATGTCCTTTTATAATCATCAGACTGACAAGAAATTAAAAAGAACTCTGACTAGAGATGTGGGGAAGATACCTTCTTACTTCCTGCTGGACATAAAATGTGATTTTTGTTCTTGTTTTGTTTTTAAAGATTTTATTTATTTATTTTAGAGAGAGAGAGAGAGTGTAAAAGTGGGGGAGGGGCAAAGGGAGAGGAAGAGAGAGAGAATCTCAAGCAGACTCCACACTGAGCACGGAGCGGGATGCAGGGCTCGATCTCATGACCCTGAGACCATGACCTGAGACAAAATCAAGAGTCAGACACATAACAGACTGAGCCAGCCAGGTGCCCCAAGATGTGATTTTTGACAGCATCACGATGGCAAAGTAGGACACACCAGCCTCCACCCTCCCATAACAGCAATTAGCCAGCTATCCACGAAAGGAAACATCACTGCAGATGCTCTTGAATCCATGTAAGCTTCAGGAATGCAATGGAGCAAAAAACCTGAGAATGACTGCACCAAAAGGTGAGTAAAAAGCTCCATTTTGCCTGCACCATCCCACCTCCCAGGCGGGCAATGCTCAGCACCCAGAGGGAATTCCTCAGCCTGACAGAGTTGTCCTCGCCAGGAAAAGCAGAGCAAGGTGAGTGACCCACTTGCCCCACCTTTCAGGGCACTGTATGAAGGATCCATTTCAATTTCACCCCACCCAGAGACTGGCAGAGTTTAGACATCTAGAAATGGCTAGCAACAAGGAAGAAGGGCAGCCATGCAGTAGGAGGGACTGTAGTCCCCAGTGTCTTGCTCTGCAGAGGATACCATCAGCCCTCACTGCTGGGAACCTCACCAGCCCTTTCAGATGCTGTGGACACCCACAGCTTTCATCACAGAGGACTTCATCATGGACCCCAGCACGCCACTCTGCAGAAGACCCAGCATGCTTGCAACCACTGAGGAAACCAGTAGCTAGCACCACCACCATGAACTCACCGCAGCTTTTGCTGCTGAGGGTCTTCCAAGTTTTCATGCTCACTGACACCGGCTACTGACTCCCTCGCTGTTCTTCCCTCTCCCACCTACACCACCATGACAGCCCAGGCCTCTGCAGCTGCTCGTGCACCCAGATCCAGCTTTCACTGTTGTGTACACACCTGCAGCTAGCTCCTGCAGCTACATGCCTGCATGCCCCAAGCCCCAACTCCTGTCACTGGCGTCCACTACTGTGGCCCAATCACCCATGGCTGACCAGCAGCTATATGAGCATACACTGACAGCCAAGGCCCCCACAGCTTCTCATGGGCCCAGATGGGGGCCACAGTCCTATCACCTGCCTGCACGGCCATGCGTGCTCAGGGCTAGCCCTTCATCAGTGCACCTCTACTAACTGGCCCCAACTTCTGTCACCAGCACCCACTATCACGCTCATGCCTATGACTAGCCCCTGTAGCTACATGAGTGCCTGTCAACAGCCCAAGCCCCTGCAGCTGCTCAGGAGCCCACGGCCAGATGTGACTCCTGTCACTGGCCTGCCCTGTTGCATGTACCCACAGCTAGCCCATGCAGCATGCTGTCAGCCCCAACTCCCTTCACTGGCCTCCACTGCCATGCACACACCTGCAGTGAGAAAAAGAAAGAAAGAGGCTGAATGCTTATTTAAAGAAATGATGGCTGAATACTTCCCAAATCTGAGAAAATATATGGACATCTGATACATGAAACGCAAAGGTTACCAATCAGGTTCAACCCAAAGAAGACTTCACTGAGATACAATATAACTGCCAAAAATCAAAGACAAAGAGATCCTTGAAAGCAGCAAGGGAAAAGAAGCCCACCACATACAAGGATATCAGCAGATTTCTCAACAGAAATCTTGTAAGCCGGGATAGAGTGGGATGATATACTCGAAGTGCTGAAAGAAAAAAACCTGCCAAACAAGAACACTTTACCCAGCAAGTTATCATTCAGAACTGAAGGAGAGACAGAATTTTCCAAACAAACAAAAGCTGAAAGGAATTCACCACCATTAGATCAACCTTATAAAAAATGCTAAAGAAAGTTCTTCAAGTTAAAAAAAACAGGACACTAGCTAGTATATTGAAATCATATGAAAATATAAAATTCACTAGTAAAGGTAAATATACAAATTCAGATTACATTAATATTGCAAAAGCAGTATGTAAATCATTTTTAACTCTAGTATAAAGATTACAAGTCAAAAGAATTTAAAATAACTATACTTACAATAATTTGTTAATGAATACACAGTATAAAAAGATGTAAATTATGATGCCAAAAACATAATATATGGGGGGAGGGGAGTAAAAGTGTTGCGTTTTTGTATATGAACAAAGTTAAGTTGTTATCAGCTTAAAATAGACTGTTAGAAACTATAGGACATTTTCTGTAAGCTTCATGGTAACAACACTGCAAAACCTATAGTAGATACACAAAAGATGAAGGAAAAAGAACAAAAGCATATGACTATAGGAAACCACTGAGTCACAAAGGAAGATAGCAAGAGAGGAAAAAACAAAGGATTTATAAAACCACCAGGAAAAAAAAACCACCAGAAAATAATTTTAAGAATGGCAGTAGCAAGTACTTACCTGTCAATAATTATTCTAAATGTAAATGGATAAAATTCTCCAATCAAAAGACAAAGAGTGGCTGAATACATTGAAAAGCAATACCCAACTATACTCTACCTATAAGAGATTCACTACCACTTTAAGAACACATAGGCAGAAAGTAAAATGAAAAACATATTCCATGCAAATGGAAACCAAAAGAGAACAGAGTAGATACACAAGACAAAGTAAACTTTAAGTCAAAAACTGTAACAAAAGACAAAAATGTCATTATATAATGATAAATGGGTCAGTTTATCATGAGGAAATAACAATAGTGTGTGCATGTATGCATATATATATATATATATATATATCTCCAACATCAAAACACCCAAGCATATAAAATAATTTTTAACAGATCTGAAGGAAGAAATAGAGAGCAATACAATAATAGAAGAGACTTCAATACCCCACTTTCATCAAAAGATAGATCATCCAGAAAGAACAACCCGAACATTCACTGGACCTGAACTACATTTTACACAAATGGACCTAACAGACATATGCAGAACATTCCATCCAACAGCAGCCTATATACATTTTTATCAAGGGTTCACAGATCATTCTCCAGAATAAGATCATATGTTAGACCACAAAACAAGTTTCAACAATTTAAGAAGACTGAAATCATATCAAGTATCTTTTCCAATCATAATGGTATGAAACTAGAAAACAGTAAAACAAGGAAACCTGGAAAATTCACAAAACAGGTAGAAACTGAACAATACTCTCCTGAACAACCAGTGGATCAAAGAAGAAATCAAAAACAAATCAAAATATACCTAGATAAAGAAGATGTGGTGTATATTTACAATATAATATTATTCAGTCATGAAAAAGAACGAGATCTTGCCATTTGCAACACCATGGATGGAGCTAAACCGTATAATGCTAAGCAAAATAAGTCAGAGAAAGACAAATACCATATGATTTCATTCATATGTGGAATTTAAGAAACAAAACAAATGAGGAAAGAAAAAAAAGAGAGAGACAGACAAACCAAGAAACAGACTCTTAACTATAGAGAAAAAACTGATGGTTACCAGAGGGGAGATGGGGGGGCTGGTGAAATAGGTGAGGGAATTAAGAGTACACTTACCATGATGAGCACTAAGTAATGTACAGAACTGTTGAATCAGGAGCACTGGGTGGCTCAGTTTGTTAAGTGTCTGACTCTTGGTTTCAGTTCAGGTCGTGAACTTGAGGTCTTGGGATCGAGCCCCATGTCAGGCTCTGTGCTCACTGTGGAGTCTGCTTCAGATTCTCCCTCCCTCTCCTTCCCACTCACACTCTCTCTCTCTCTCAAAGAAATAAAATCATAAAAAAAAGAATTTTTGAATCACTATATTGCACACCTGAAACTAATATAACACTGTATGTTAACAAAACTGAAATTAAAATTAAAAACTTAATAATAAAAATATCTATATATACATAAATATATAGATATACATAGACATAGACATACATATATAGATATAAATATCTAGATATATAAATATATAAATCTTCAGACAAAAGGAAAGGAGACATCAACTTCCAAATTTCAAGCTATATATAAAGCTATAATAATCAAAACAGTATGGTACTGGCATAAAAACAAACACATAAACCAATGGAACAGAACTGAGAGCCCAGAAATAAAACCATGCATATATGGTCAACTAATATTTGGCAAGAGAGCCAAGAATACTTAATGGAGAAAACAAATTCTCTTCAATAAATGATACTGGGAAAATTAGATATTTACATATAAACAAATGAAACTAGACTCTTTACATCACTCACAAAAATTAACTCAAAATGGATCAAAGATTTAAATATAAGATCTAAAACTATAAAACTCCTAGTAGAAAATATAAGGAAAACATTCCTTGACTTGGGACTTGGCAATATTTTGGATATGACAAAGCATAAGTAACAACAACAACAAAAAAAATGGGACTACATCAAACTAATAAGCTTCTGCACAGCCAAAAAAATGATCAACAAAATGGAAAGACAACCTATAGAATGAGAAAAAAATATTTGCAAACCATATAGCTGATAACGGATTAATATCTAAAATACATAAAGAAGTCTTAAAACCCAACAGCAAAAAAAATAAATAAAATTAAAAATGGGCAAAGGACCTGAATGGACATGTTTCCAATGAAGATATATGAATGGCCAACACACACCTGAAAAGATGCTCAATATCATTAATCATTAGAGAAATGCAATCACAACCACAATGAGTTATCACCTGTTAGGTTGGCTGATATCAAAAAATCAAAAGACAGTAAGTGTTGGCAATGATGTGGCATAAAGGGAATCTTTGTGCATTACTGGAAGGAATGTAATTTGGTACAACCATTATGGAAAACAGTACAGAGGCTTCTCAAAAACTTGGAAATTGAAATACCATATGATTCAGTAATCCTACTTCTGGGTATATATCCAAAGGAAATAAAATCACTATCTTGAAGAGATATCTGCACTCCCATGTTCATTGCAGCATTGTTCACAGTAACCAAGATATGGAAACAACCTATGTGCCCATTGATGGATGAATGGATAAAGAAAATGTGATACACACACACATTCATATCTGTAGACAGATAGACAGGCACATAATGGAATATTATTCCATTATCCAAGAAGGAAATCTTGCCATTTGAAAGAACATGGATGAAACTGAAGGACATTATGCTAAATGAAATAAGCCAGACATGGAAAGGCAAACATCGCATGATCTCACTTATATGTGAAATCTAAAAAAATAAGAGAAAGAAGTCAACTTTATAGTGACTGAAAATAGAATGGTGGTTACCAGAGGCTGGGATGTAGGGGAAAAGAGCTATTGATCAAGGGGCACAAACTTTCAGTTAGAAGATGAGTAAGTTCGGGAAACCTAATGTACAGTATAGTCACTATAGTTAATAATAACATATTATGTACTTGAAATTTGCTAAGAGAGTAAATTTCAAGGACTCTCACCACACACACAAAAGAAAGGTAACTATGGGAGGTAATGGATATGTTAATTAATTTGACTGTGGTACTTAATTTCACTATATATAGGTCTATAGAGAGACATCACATTGTACACCTTAAATATATACAATTTTTATCTTTCAAAAATAAAATACTTTAAAACAAAAGCAATATGAAAATATATATTAATATATAAATATATAAATACCCATCATCCAAGAATCCACTCCTCAAAATCTATGTCATAAAAATGAAAGCACCAGTATGTAGAACAAACGTATTTAGGATGTTATTCCAGCGGTAGTAAGAAAATAATGAAAAATATTAATGCTTGGCAATATGGGAATGGTTGAATAAAATATGTTCATGATGTTTACAGCTACATTACCTGAAGACAAATTTGGGGAGGAAAAAAGTTGATGCCTAACAATATGGAAATTTCAGAATAAAGTATGGTACATCATGACTATGGAATATTAAACAGCCTTTACAAAGAATGAAGTAGACTTATCCCACCTGACTTGGGAGAGCTGCTGTGTGAGAAAAGCAGGACACAGAAAGCAAGATCCAGGGGAGACGGAAGACACTGGGGTGGGTCAAAGGGAAGTAGAAAAAGAGGGAAAAGACAAGCTAAAATGGAAAAGAAAAAAAAATGCAAGGAAAAGCACACATACAATTACAGTGGCCAGGCAAAACTGTGTATATGGGTTTATCTGTATAACTAATAAGAAACGTGGGGATTTTTGTTGGTTTTTCTAGAACTAGATAATCCAATCAGAAGTGGAATTGAGGGTTTGGGCCCAGGACAGGTTGGACATGCCCCTGTGTTCAGAGACAGCCTGGGTCCTCCTAAACAGACTGAACCCGGAGATGTAACAGAGCAGTGAGGCCCAGGTGTCAGCTGTCCCTAATAGGGGAGAGGAGAGGAGAGGAGGGGTAAAGGGGACAAGGGGAGGGCGCCTGGGTGGCTCAGTTGGTTATGCGACTGCCTTCAGCTCAGGTCATGATCCCAGGGTCCTGGGATCGAGTCCCGCATCGGGTTCCCTGCTCTGCGGGGAGCCTGCTTCTCCCTCTCCCACTCCCCCTGCTTGTGTTCCCTCTCTTGCTGTGTCTCTCTCTGTCAAATAAATAAATAAAATCTTTAAAAAAAAAAAAAAAGGGACAAGGGGGGTGGGCAACCAGAAAAAGCATTTAAAACAAAAGAGGTTTCCTCTAGGGAACGGGAGAGCTAGGGATAGGGAGAGTGGGGCATGAAGCTATTGTTTATTATCATAATCTTTTTAAAATTCTTCCATGTGTCATATAGTATATCACCTCACTAAAAAATAAAAATGTTAAAAATAAAATAAAACCCTTATAAAGCCTACCATATATATTTATTTTTGCTAAATTGAAGGACAAAATATAATCATACATTATATGCATTATATATGTTAACTTTTTAGATATGCAACCTATTTTTCTGTCTACTCTCTCATGTGAGCTTTCCATGATACTGGTGGGGTTAGAGGGGTAAATGACTTGCCCTAAACTGGAAATTAGCAATTGGGCAAAGGTGAGCCCAACTCACCTGACTGCTATCTGTCGAGTCCAGGCCCGCTGACTCTGTTCTATACCACCTACTTCTCATAGGGAGCATTAAGAAAATACGCTGTGGGGCGCCTGGGGGGCTCAGTCGTTAAGTGTCTGCCTTCGGCTCAGGTCATGATCCCAGGGTCCTGGGATCGAGCCCCATGTCCAGCTCCCTGCTCAGCAGGAAGCCTGCTTCTTCCTCTCCCACTCCCCCTGCTTGTGTTCCCTCTCTCGCTGTCTCTCTCTCTCTGTCAAAAATAAATAAAATCTTTAAAAAAAAAAAAAAAGAAAAGAAGCTGGGAGCAGATAAAAAAAAAAACCTTTAAAAAACAAAGTAAAGTAAAAGCACTCAATTACAACTTACTATTAATGCTAATGACAGACACTAACATTTATTGAGGACCTACCCTGAGCAGACCTTGGTCTAAGAGTTTCATGGATACTGATCTGTGTTATTCTCACAACAATCATCCGCCCACCCAAGACTTCTTCATCTCAGGTGGCAACTTTCTCATGACAATTGCTTAAGCCAAAAAGCCTGGGGCCATGATGGATTCCTGTCATATCCACACCCATTCAGTCAGGAAATCCCCTTGGCTCTACCTCCACGATTCATTCAGAACACAGCCACTTCTCACCATTTATATTGCGACCACCTTAGTCAGAGCTACATTGTCTCCCACCTTGTTTATAAGAGCCTCCCTAGCAGGTATCCCTCAGTGCTGTACTCCACTCCACAGCCAGAGTGATGGTCCTAAAGCACAAATCCATCCATGTCAATCCTCCAACCAAGCCCTGCGAGGGCTCCCATGTCAGCATAAACACCAAGTCCCCACAAAGGCTCACCTCTCCTCCCTCACCCCAACCTCACTTCTCCAACCTCATCACCTACTACTCCCACATTCACAACAGTCTCCAAACTGTCCCTCAGGCCTTTGGGCCATTCCTCTAGCTGCTCCATCTCTCTAGAACTCTTGCCCACATATCACCTACTTTGCTGGAATCTCTCCTCATGGACACCTGTATCTGACTAGCCAGCACTCCCAGTACTTCTTACCCTGCATTACTTGTTCTTTTCCAAAATATGTCATCTTCTAAAATTCCAAATAATTTACCTATTTAGCATTCTCATCAGTTACTGACTGCCTCCCCCCACAAATCCCCCCTTGTGGATGTAAGTTCCAAAGGATCTTGGCCTGTACACACCAAGCCCCCAATAATTACTTGTGGAATAAAGAAACTAGGTATTATACCCCACATGTTGAATGATGCTATTTGAAATAATGCCACTATATTTACCTAATCGATGAACTCTGTAAATCTGGTGAAAGAAAAAAAACAAAAAAGAGAGAGATCCCACCTTACCACTAAGAATAAACTAGCTTCAATTCTCCTATATTTACACCATTTTTAAGACTGTTTAATGCATATAGATGGGACTATATGAGATGTAGGGAAAGGTCATTTGCAAATGTAATCTCATGAAGATAAATTTTATACTCCCTTCAATACACAGAAGGATGTAGCTCATTCTTTACAAAACTGATTGTTCTCAAGACTTTGACATACATGTAGATTCCTTTCCTTCTTATCTGTTCTATTACTTTATATAAAATATATATGAACTGCTACTTCCAAGATTACCTTTGATAATAAAAAATGATCATTCATGCACCAACAGCCTAATTTCTTCCATCATATGACACTAGGTTAGCTGACCATCTGTCTTATTCCTATTCATCATATTCTGCTTTCCACATATTTAACTAAATATTTTTCCGGTTTCTTTTGGCAAAGATGATCAAAATAATTGTCCCACCCTTACTGACACAGACGAGGGAAGAAGGAAATGTGTGTACGGTGAAGATGTACATAATGCAAAAAGGTCAACTCAGCCCAGAGTCAGGGAAATTTCTCTTTATTTTAAAAAGTGTAGTATTAATAAAGTGGTGTGTCTGACATAAAAGTTGTGACATGTGTACCTAAATACCCAATTTACTGTTCTCAGTGCTAAAAATATGCATTGCAATATGTTTGGTGCATTAATTTCAATCACGGATCTCAAAAAATATGATGAGTAGTAGCAACACTTGAAAAGCGGAGGTAACTTTCACTTAGGGAGAAGTAAATCATAATTAAACACAGTAAAAATCGAGACGTGACTGTCATTTGTGCTCCACAACAGCTAAATACATTACCATAACACATAGGTATTCCATATTCAGTTTTCCTTTTGATTATTTTTATAATTTAACTCCGAGGAATATTATCTTCAATAAAGAAGCAGAAAAGGAAATAGCCTTATAAAATTACTTCTTTCCCAAAGTCTTATAAGTATTGAGCAAGACCAAGACTTGAATCCAATTTCTTCTAGTACTAAAACTGGCATATTCACAATACATATTAATCAATGTTTTTTTCCTCTGGGTTAAAAAAAAACAACCCAATCCGTATGAATTAAGAAACAAGAATGCAATTTTGATCTCATTACAGTAAATGAAGATGGCTCGCATTCTGAAACTGACTTTTTGGTATTTAAGTGTTTCATAATGAGAAAGTATCTCCCAAATGAAGATTCAAACAGAGCCCCCCTTTTTAAGATTACACAATTCTTTTCATACCATCCACACAATTTGTAAACAATTGCGAAGCAGCCACGCAGTGTTAACAAAGCCTCGGGGAGGCCATCCGGCAAACTAGTGCGGCCTGCCACAAGCCTCCAGAGGAATCCCTGACTGCACAGGTTAGACCTGGATGTCGGCACCTGGAGTCGCACAGCAAGGTCCTGAGTGCAAGGTGTCACCTGTAGGGGAATGGAGCAGCCGGTTCTGTAGCCTGGACAGTAGGCACCTCATCTGCCACTACCCACTCGTTTATTGGTGCCTCTCATCCCACCCAGTAGAGTCCACGCTGCTCTCTGCAAATAAGGTGCAAAAAGGAGGGGATTCCACACCCATGCTGCAGCCAACTAAGGAAGCATCCAGTTTCCAAGGAGAAAACTAGTCCTGTGACTGGCAAAGGCCAACAGTGACCTTCCCTAAAAAAAGAATGCATTTCTCAGCATGCATTTACTTATTCTTTTTGGGAATTAGCATATAATTCTGCAGTGTGTCACTAAATATTTCACCCATTTGAGGCAATATTAAGGTGTTTATAACAACTGACAATCAGTCTATGCCAGTTACTGAACAAAAGCTATGTGCTACTACATTCTAAATGGTTTATGTTTAGAGAGTCATTTCATCTTCCTTCAACATTATTGTCATTCCCATTTTACAGCTGAGAAAGCTGAGGTACGGTAAATAAGTTCACATGGCTATAAAAGGCTGAGCAAGGAGTCAGAGCTGGGGGACATTTCTGAACATTTGTTTACTCAATCAAAATCATAAACATTTTAAGCGTAAAAATGGATGTTTAGGAATTCTGAGGAATTGAACAAAAAAATGCTGAATAAGCATGAGCAGCTAAGCCAACCAGACTGAGACGAAATTCAAATGAGTGGAGACAACAAAGAAGGGGAGAAAGGAGTGCATCAGGAGGCAGGACTGAGGAGAGCAGGACAGAGGCCTCATCAAGGGAGTCCAAAACAATGCATTCCACATCTCTGAACGTAACACTGCCAAACCCTGGGAGACTAGCATTAAAAACAGCAGGTAAACACAGTACTTTATTTCAAAAACTACTAAAACTGGCAACATCCTACATATGACAACAACACGCTGAGCAGAGACTCTTGCTCCTCTTTGTCCCAAACTATGTGTAATTGTTTTTAAGTTGCCAGAACAAGTGGACATCCCATCTTTATTTCAAAGATCACCCAAAGAGCCCAAACTAAAAAATCCATATCAAAAAAAAAAAAACAATCGACATGAAATAATATCAGAGTGTGACATCATAAAAATCATTTTTAAAATATTAAAACTTGGGGTGCCTGGGTGGTTCAGTCGTTAAGCGTCTGCTTTCGGCTCAGGTCATGATCCCGGGGTCCTGGGATCGAGCCCTCCATCGGGCTCCCTGCTCCGCGGGAAGCCTGCCTCTCCCTCTCCCTCTGCCCCTGCCTGTGTTCTCTCTCTCGCTATGTCTCTCTGTCAAATAAATAAAATAAAATCTTTAAAAAAAAAAATATTAAAACTTTTCACATCTGAAAACTTTCATTACTTCCTTTCTTCTGACATAGCAGAAACCCAGGGCCACCTCACCTCCTTAAGTGACTGGCCTGGCCCATAAAGTCTGCACTGAGCAACCCAAGACAGCACCCCAGTGTTTGCTCAGCAGCCCTAAACAACCCGTCGCTTTCTGACTATGGCTTGGAAGATATATTTCAGTAACAGATGCGGCTGGATTTTCACCTCAAACTGGTTTCTAATTTACTTTTCCTATTTGTTTTTAATCTGGCTAGATCTAAAGAAGGCCACATGAAACCTCTTTATATTTTAATTACACTTAATCAAACCTTTGAAAAGAAAAAGGAAACAGTGCCACCTAACTGTATAAGCGGCTTTGTTCTTAAGGCGTTTTTACTGCTCGTTAATCCTCAGCCATAACCATTTATTTCCAATTCATTTTCATCTCAACTGACTGGATATAATTCAGCAAAGAAAGCTCAGCGGTTGCCATCTTTTCAAAAGCTAGCACAACGTCAAGTTTCGGTATACTTGTATCTTAGAAAGTAACAAATTCTAACTCTCTTAGGTAACAGAGCTAATGGGAAATTAACAGAGTAAATTTTATTCAACCAATCTTAAGACTTTTCATATGAACTTTCTTTATATGACACATTGAGATATTCAAAATACTAATCATTTTAGTTCCCTCACAAAACCATTACTTCTATTACAGAAATTCTGAGTAGCTGATGCCCTGCAAAACAATGTTTTTGTTCAATTAAAAAATTTTAGGGCCCCTGGGTGGTTTAGTCAGTTAAGAGTCTGCCTTTGGCTCAGATCATGATCCCAGGGTCCTGGGACTAAGTTCTGCTTCAGGCTCCCTGCTCAGTGGGGAGTCTGCTTCTCCCTCTGCCCCTCCTCCTACTTGTTCTCTCAATCTCTCTCTCTCTCAAATAAAATCTTTTAAAAAAATAAATAAAAATTTTTAAATAAAGACAAAGACATATCTTAAATACTTTGGCTAAGAGTTTACTGCCACTAATAACTAGACCTTGAGAAATCACTAGGTAGCAATATCAGCACATGTTTAAAAACAGTAATAACTGAAATCCATATAGATATGTTCTAAAGGTATAAAATACTACAGAAATACCAAACTTTTAAAAACACCTTATGTGGGGAGAAATTAACCTAAGATGTTCTGCATCATGACCTTTCACATTTTCACATTAAGTCTCCCCAAAATTAAACTATCATAAACCTTCCAAAACTCAGTGAATCTTAAACAATTTATTATGCCAATTTTCTCTGCCTCCTATACATCTGATCTAGCTGTAAATCCATATTAATTGACAAACCATTGGATGCATGCTGCCCAGGTGTTTCTACTCTTGGCCTCTAGATACAGAGTAAAACAAGAGGAAAAAAAAAAAAAATGACAGAAAGGCCAGAGATGATATCAAAGAAGAGTGACTATAAAACCTGTGGGTCTGATTTTTGTAAACTACTTGGGAAGCTCAGCAAAAGCTCTGCACATACAGGCAATAGTCAAGAAAATGGCATAATGCTCACCCCCAAAATCAATACACATTTCCTGAGAACAGACAGGTTCAGAGGCACCAGGCTTTGAACAGTATCCTCAATGCAGACAGTGAAAGAGACCAAACCCACAAAGCCACCCCCTCAGATTCCCACACTGTCCTCATCCTCGCTGTTGAGTGTCAGAAGCTAATACTTAAAATGTGCCCCCATTTGCACTATCAGACCAGGACACAATTTTAATTTGTAGGTTACCAGATGCATTAGCCTACTCTCACCTCTAGTTTGTATCATTAGTAAAAGACTTCATAAGATCACATGCACCACCCTTTCAACACAATCTTACACTATATCTGATTCTAATTATACAGGGGCAAGCAAACTGAATGTAGGTATAATATGCCTTTATACCTCTCATGGACAGTAAGGATTACCAAATCAAAATAAACTGCTCCCAAAAAAGAGAAAAAAACAATACACCCCAAATCGTCCAACGCAAGCATGAGTGTGGAGGTGTTTCAGTGTATATGAGTACATGGTACATATTAACTTTCGATCCTTACAAGCACTATTTATAGATATCACTGCATAATCATTTTATATATTATATTTCATTCTCAGAATTTTGACTAGATGTCAAACACCATTAAAATATTACTTTGTAGAAATTTAAGTCCCTGTTGTGGCTTCTTACATCATATTCAAACTATGAGAATGTCCTGGAATCTAATCCCACCCCCACCTCCCCTAAACCTCAAATCATACCCAGAGCAACAACTGCATGGGCAAGGAGCTTATAAGATGTAGATAAGGTACAAAGGAGTAGAACAAACAGTTTGCATACAGGACTCTCCTAGCCAAACCATACACGGGTAAACCCCATATACTAAAACTAATTTTCTTTCTCAATTCCTTTAAAAAAACAAAGAAATAGGGTACTGTAAAGGCTCTCACTTTTAAAAGGTGAGAATCTCTCACTTGACATTCATGTATATGCTAAACCTACTTATGTTTCTCTAAACATGAAGCATAATTTCATTTTACATATATTCAGAAAGTACTTTTTGCAATGGTTTTAATATGTCCTGTCTTTCCCAGGAATGCAACTCTATGTAAATTGAGGAAAGGTTTTACTTTTTTCAAGCACAACTGTGGCAAATATTTCCACCATTTCAGAAGATGATGTTATTAAGCACAACACTGCTCAAAGACTCCCCTTCCCTGATAGAATCCCCCTGTCAGCATTTTTTTAAAGATTTATTTATATATGAGAGAGAGCATGCAGCACGGAGGGGCAGGGGAGAGGGAGAGAGAAATCTCAATCAGACTCCCCACTGAGCATAGAGCTCAACATGGGGCTCAATTTCAAGACCCTGAGATCACAACCTGAACTGAAACCAAGAGTCGGAGGCTTAACTGACTGTGCCAGGTGCCCCCCTCCCACCGTCAGCATTTTTATGGGTGAATTTACATATAGTACAAGCCATCCAACTACTTCGTTTTATTTTCTAGACTAGTCATGTCCAAACATTTGGCATATCACTTAATTATAAATTACCTTCCATTTATTTCTCCCATTTTATTATATATGGACATTATATTGACTTTTTTGAAAGGATGTGCAGGTAAATTATTCACCTAATAATTTCAAGATACTAAGAGAGATGTTACAAATATACGTTATCAAAGGGTTGGTAAAGTTGGAACCCCTGACCCCAAAACATTCACACATCTTTGTCCTTCCTATATCAAGTTCAACAAACAAGGGAAAAAGGAATACTGGTGACAAGTACAGCCTAAGCCCTTCACTTAAGCTTTTATTTTATGCCTGGCCAGGAGTGAAAGTACAAACTCTGGGAACAAAAAGAAATATAAAAAACTCAATTTGCTTTTCTTTAAAGGTTTTGTCACTTTTGGGGTGCCTGGGTAGCTCTGTGGGTTGAGCGCCCAACTCTTGATTTTGGCTCAGGTCATGATCCCAGGGTTGTGAGAATGAGCCCCCAGCTGGACTCTGTGCTCAGTGGAAAGTCTGCTTGGTATTCTCTCCCTCTGCACCTCCTTGTTAGAGCGCACGTGCTCTCTCTCAAATAAAGAGTTTAAAAGTAAATAAATAAATAATAAAGGTTTCCTCACTTTTAGTCTCAGAAGAAAGACCCTCATTGCCTGTAGGAAAGTGTGATCCTAAGGAGGGATATAAAAGGGACCTGTGTCTTTGTTGAGCCATAAGAATATTCATTACGGAAACTCTGAAGTGGATTAGGTAAAAATCAGAATAATTTAAAGAAGGTGAGTGAATTAAATCATCTCTCACAGTAATTTATAAACTACTTTTTTTTTATTTTTGGTTTTGACTGACATTTTTAGTGACTTAGCCTGGGGAAAAGGTGGAGAACTTTTTTAATGCTCATGCAGAAGTGTATATATTGGTGAATTTATCATCTTCACTTGTGATATAAACACTCAATGAGAACAAAGATGAGGACAGAGATTTTTCAATTTCCAAAAAATGAACTCTTCCTTCTTTTGTGCCATATGCCAACAGTAGCCACATAAACAATACAGAAATAACATGACCCTGAAGACATCAGTCATCCCTACAAGGGTTTGATTAAAACCTTGGACTTTTTCTTCCTTCTGTAACACCTGGTCTCTGGAGGGAATGCTATGTGATCTAGCTGACAATGACTAGAACTGGCATGAAGGTAACTCAGCCCTGCCACTGTATGACCTTCCTCAGGCAGTTCCTATGCACCATCTGTGGAGCAGAACAATAATGCTCGCCAGCTATGGACTTGACAAATATATTCTCACTCTCACTGACTTTTAGAAGCACGGTCACTCCCTTGCCAGCACAGGCACTAAGATTTTTCATGCCTCTTTTGTAGAGCCTGAGGGCCCACTCATTAGCAGACACCGTCCCCTCTCAGCTTTATGCTGGGTATTTCCTAGACTAAGAGGACAGAGTACCCAGTGCCAGGCATTGGCCTGGCACGCAGCAGGTACTCAGAAATGCAGTTAAATGAATAAATGAGTGAATAAATCAGGCCATCTTCTCTCATGGAATAGAGAAGCCTCACATTTGAATGTGTCTGGTTGTGAGGGGGCAGGACCAGCATCTTAACGTCTGACTCCTTCTTGTGTCCTTACATTCCACAGCCTAGCACATCCTTGGCCAAAGCAGACACTGAATAAATATTTATGGAATGAATGAGGGTCCTCTACTTAGCAGAGTTTTCTATTACTCGCTTCATAATTCCCAACTGTGCAAGCACACAAAGGATTAATTATTACTCTAGAATAAGATTTACCAAGCTATTGAACACAACTTTACTGCAAAGCCTGGCTATGAAAACAAAAGTTGACATGCTGTAATAGCAAACAGCCGGAGCTGGAGCTCAGGAAGACCAAGTCAAGTTTCCAAACCTGCCATTACTCAGGTGGATAAACCTGAGTAAATCGGGCCTTTCACTGGGCTTTCATTTTCCCCTCTCCGCAATAAGGGATTTGGATTAGAACTATATGTGACAAGGTTTTTTTATCCTTGTTATTAGTAGAAATTTATGAAGTGGGTAAAGAACATAAAGCCATATGACAGAGCTCAAAACGAAGTAATTTTATACATTATTTATCAGTGTGGTAAAATTTCAATTACTTTACAACTTGTTTTAGCTTTTGAAGTACTATTGATAATTTATGTCTTTGCCACAGTTGGATTAACAACAGTGGCAGCTGTATTTGGCTAGTCATGGCAAGACAGAATCAACAGGGACTGTCGTAAGAGCTAGTTTTTTTACAAGAGAAAAATAAGTTTTGAGTTGATAAGAAGTCCCTTCAAGTGAGATAATTTGTTTTTTAATTCATATTCTCACATAGTGACTTTTGACCTTGGGCACACTGCTTAACAAACTGGACCTCTGATTTGTCATCTACAAAACAGACTGAACTGGATAAGTGGTTCTCAGCTGCGGGTGATTCTGCCCTCTCTGTCCTCTCCTCAGGGGACATCTGGAAATGTCAGAAGACATTTTTGGTTGTCACAACTAAGTGGGAGGAGGTGCTATGGACATGTAGTGGGTAGAGGCCAGGGATGCTGCAGCTAAACATCCTACAGTGCAGAGGACAGCCACCTTAGGACAAAAAAATTATTTATTCATAATAAGGATTGAGAAACATCTGAATTAGACTACTTCCAAATCCTCTAAAATTCAAAAAAAAAAAAAAATGCTGAATCTAAATTGTTAATTAAATGTGGGACAACAGAAACTTCCTAGCTATAGTCATTCTATGCCAGAAGTTACAGCTACTCTGAGCTGAAACTTCTAAAAACTTGAGAGACAACTTATTTGGACAGAAGCCTAATTTAAAAGCATGTCACTTTGTGCATTGCACTGGTAATTACCGTATAACTGTACCCTCCACAGCTTCTTCCTCACCATTTACTCCACAGCAATGGGTATTGTTTGTTTTGGACACAGATGCCAGCCAGTTCTGAAAAGACTGAAAATAACATTTTCAATCAAACTCAAAGTCTTAGCTAGTTACTCAACAGAATCCCAAAATGCTAAGGATTTTGTGGAACTTCTTTGGTGTATGAGACTATCATTGGTGTATGAGACTATCATACACCTATCAGCACACTATACTGGTGTATGCTAAGGATTTTGTGGAACTTCTTTGGTGTATGAGACTATCATTGACTCAAAATCATTCCTTGTCCTCACAGCAGAAGAATAAAGTGGCCCCAAAGATTACTAATGACTAACTGCAGTAAAATGGCCGAGCATCCTGGTTCACACAAAACACAAAGATGGCAACAGCCGGAAGTGAAGACACGTCTGTACTGGACAGAGGGTCTCCACACAAGACAGCCAACTGACAGCTGCTAATTTGCGTGGGGTGCAGAATCCAGCAACGTGACTTACCCTACTATCTTTCTAAAAAGTACCAAATATCCATGACATTCAATTAACAAAACAAATGAAATACACTCATGGTCCTACGCAGAAGTCTATCAACTTGAAAATCACCCATAAGCCTTGGATTTTTCCAAGTGCACTTAGCAAAAAGATGTTCTGTGCTGGTCAAGACTTTTCAAATTCTTGACCTGTTAGCCCTAATAATGCCTATCCTAAGCCCAACTGGATGTGTTCAGCTGCTGGAGAAACATCCACATATCTTCTTGAAATAAAATCACAAGTTCACAGTTTTAGAAGAGAAAGGAGAAAAAAATCTTTGTTCTAACCATCCTCAGAAATTGAGTGCATAAAATATAGATTTGGAAGTGCTATCTTGGCATCTGTAATAATTCACCTTGATGATGTGTAGGACCAGGACTAAAGGTATAATGATAGGGAATTAAAGAATATTCCTTGCCATAAAGCAAAAAGAGAAGAACCTTTACATTCCCTTTGATATATGACCATAATAATAATAATAAAATAGTGGCTGAAAGGTCAGTGCTTACATTTTCAATCAAACTCAAAGTCTTAGCTAGTTACTCAACAGAATCCCAAAATGCTAAGGATTTTGTGGAACTTCTTTGGTGTATGAGACTATCATTGACTCAAAATCATTCAACTTTTATTTACTGGTCTCTGACATGTGTCAGGAAATTGCTGGGCTTTAGAAAGACGTGGTGAACTGAATCCAAAAAGTTCCCTGAGAAACACAGAAAAGTAAGGCTCCACCCTTCAGAGTGAACTAGCAGACAATAGCACATTGTGGAGGAAAGCACAGGGGGATGGGGGTGATCCACTTTTAGGGAGAATTGGAGGCTTCTCGAAGCAGGAAATTCACAGCCACAAGAAAGATAGGTACAAATGTGCAAAAGTCCATAAGCGAGAGCAAACACTGTTCCCCTCCAATCATAGAAAGTACTGTCCATAGGTTACACAAACTCTTAAACAATTGGTGTAAAAGATATACTTTAACAATGGAGATGTATAAAAAATTCCACATAAACATGACTGAAAGATTTAAAAAGTCTAGGTTCTACCCAAATTTGGAGAACTCTAGCCCCCTGCACAAGTATGTACCTTACAGAATCAGGGCCGGGCCCAGGGCCGACTCCTCACTCCCAGATTTAATCAGTGCAGACTTAAATGGGCAGGAATCAGGGCAACAAAAAGCTGGTATGTTTTCTGATATTCTCCATCATAATAAATAAGAAAAGCATTCATGATAAGTAAGAAAGACAAAATGATTAAATGGAAAGTACATTCAGTTCATCACAGAGCAGATGCCACAAGTCAGGGGTTGTAAAAAGGCAGCCCACAACTGTATCTGGTCTGTAAATACATTGTCTACCTTACCTTAGCAGAGTCCTAAAAGGTGTGAGCCAGCATTTTTAAGTAGGGAGGTTTCACATTTTTAAAAAATGCAGATATCCAATCTGCGGTTTTTTGGTTGGGTGTGTGGGGGGGGGGGGTGTTTAATAACAGCTACCCCTTTAGAACATGTAAGACTACTCCCTACTGTTTCCACAGCACAGAAGGGATTTTTCTTCCTTCCCACTGTACTGAAAGAACTTCCTAGAGTAGACAAGTACCTATGGCCAATTTTCGAAGGTGAAAAAATAGAAGTGAAATCAAGAGCACTTTGTGAGTTTTCTTCTATCTGCCTGTTTCACTCAGTTCCCTTACCTGCTAGCCCCTTTCCACGTCCAAATTGGTGACCCTGGATTTAGGTCTTAACTCCATTTGCCAAAGACTGTCAAGTCAGTATACACATGAAACATAACACAACCCACATCAACCTGTCTCCCTAAAAACAGCCTATACCCAGTAGGTCTTCCACTGGAAAAATGATCAAAGCAAAGCTACCAGGTCTGCTTCTCACCAGTCTTCCCCATCTCCTCCAGCTCACCCAGTTTCTCATGCATGGTAAGATCTAGAACACCAAAGACAAGAGCAGAATATACACTCATCTATGAACTGGGCCTTGAACTAGCATCAGTGTTAACTCGGATCCATTCATACGGGCCTGGAAGCATGTCTATCATCTGCTCCGTGGTTTTTCTTTAGAAAGAAATTACAACAATATTAATAATGACCAAAAGCAATTTTTTAAATGTTGTCACTCAAGAAAGTCTCATCTTTAAGTCTGATGTACTCACAAGAGAAGGAACCATGAAGGTAAGCAATGCTTGTAGTTGCAGGACCAGAGAACGTTTAGGGCCTTGGAGAGTCTCCCAGTGACAGGATCAGTATTGGGACACCAACGTAGAAGGAAATTGAGTAATAAATGGTCCATGTGGTGCATCCAGTAATTTTAGACCTCCTTGGTCAGGACTGAAAATGCTATGTGCAAAGCTGCTTGCCAGCAGACTCTGAGACTACACCTACTGGATTCGTGTGCCCATTTGCAGACAGACTGGCTATTCAAATTCAGGAGTTCCATTAGGTCTGCTGTGAGCTAAGCAGAATACAAAAAAACCTACAGCCACAGAAGAGGGAAAAGAAAGCCCACATTTGCTAAACTACCAAACCATGTGCCCAGCTCCGTGCTGGATAAATAACACACATGACAACGACATCCAGTTATCTCCCTAAAAATACTTTATGTCCAGTAGGTCTTTCACTGGAAAAATAGTCAAAGCAAAATTACCAAGTCTGTTTCTCACCAGTCTTCCCCATCTATTAAAATTCACCCAGTTTCTCATGCTAAAAACCAGAAGAATAATCTTGGATTACTTTCCCTTACCCTTTCATCTATCAGCAATTTTATAAATTCTACCATCAAAATATTCCCGAAGTCCTTCCATTTCTACCCATCTCCACCCCTACCTGCCTGGCCCAAGCACCAGAACACCCAGCTGGACACTTGCAATGGTATCCTAATTGCTCTTGCCTGGTGTACAAATATTCTGTAGATGGCAGCCAGAGTGGGCCTCACTGGATATAAAGCAGATCATGTCACGCTCTGCTCACACTCTGCAAAGCCTTCCCATGGCAAGAAAAAGAGAATGCATGATCCTCAGCAAGGCCTCCACGGGCAGGAGGCGGCCTCGACATGCTCTGGCCTCATCAACCCTACCAACAGCTCTCCCACCCAGTCGGCACCTCTCCCTTGCTCTCCCTTCCTCCAGAGCACGAGTTCTTTCCTCTTCCGGGGGCTTCACACATATGCTTACCTCTGCCTGATATTTCTTTTCGTCCCGCTCCCTACCTGGCTAGTGGCTACTCATCCTTCGAGAGGACTTCTGTGACCCACAAACCTCTATTAGGCACTCCTGTTGGTCTTTCTCATAGTACACTTAAAAGTTTTTCTTTATACACTTATTTGGGAGGTTGCTTAATATCTGCCCCCTCACTTGACTACACAATCCAAGAAGGCAGGAGTTATGTATCAGCCATCCCCATACACAAAACACGCAACTGACACAAAGTGGATACCAGCAAAAATGCCTTGCCCCCGTTTGAGTTCCTTAGTTCCTCCCTCCCTCAAAAGGACAGGGAATAGGGCAACAATGATTTAATCTAAAAAGCTATCATGGTCCCCAAAGCTATCCATAATAGCTTACACACCAAAGCACAGTGTATGAAAGTACCATACTGTCCATCTTCCTTCTAGTTAAATATGTTCTCTCTAGCAAGTCACGGTGACAAAGAACAATGCGTGCACTTCTGCTCCACTGCCCACATCCCACACCTGATACTTTCCAAACAATTTATTAATCAATTATTAATTGTGGCAGCAACCACACTTTCATCATTTAAGATCCATCTTCAGGAGGGATGCATAAGCATTCTCTACAATGGCTAGCTTCATTAAGAGAATGCTTCACACGTGAGCTAAAATCAATACAAAATGAAGAAAGGTTCAGCAGGTGACGCTGAGCAGGGGTCCTACTGCAGTGCCATCTTCCCCAAAAGGCACACACAGACTAGGGGAGCAGAGCAGGGACAACTGATGGGATCAAAGTAAACGTTTCATTTTTCCATCGCTACTGTGGAAAACTTGTTTTGTATTTGCAAAATAAAACAGGGATAAATTCTTCTAAGGCACTATTCTAAAAGGGAAAAGGAGTGCAAATGCTGAAACAAAAGACAGTATTACATGTGTGAATGAACTGAAGAGTTTCATTTCTCCCGAGTATGTTCTAATTCATTGTTTTTGCTTTTATTTTGCTGAAATATAAGATACTATCTATATTTACAGTACTTGCTGTAAGAGTATGTGAACAGTCCGTTGGGCTTTTAATGAATCTAAACAGTTTTCACTTGGGAGGTATGTTCCTATAATAAACTATGCTCAAAATATGTTTACCAATACTACAAGGTGGAAATGCTTTGTAAACTACAAAACACTCTTCAAATTAAAGGGGGACATCTACATACCTAAAACAGAGCAAACACTACCAACAGCTCATACTGAAGCCTTACCACTGAGATCACCTCTTGCCAGCCAGTTCAACCACACCTCCTCAGTTCGGTATTTCATCAGCAACAGATGAGACTTTACACGGAGTCTCCTATGAAACCTCCTCCATTGGCTTCCCTGTTCCTGTGACACGCAGTTTTCCTCCTCCTCCTGACACCATCACTGGGTGTAGCCCACAGTCACTGGACCTGCTCTCCCCACACTGTGCTCATTTATTCATCCGGTCTCATGCTTTATACTGTCACCCCTAATCCAGCTGAACATTTCCCAGCTGACTCTCTCCTGGCCTAACATTAGAGTCCCTCTCTCCAAACTCACCACTGCAGCATCTCTTTCAATTCAGTATTTTAAAAACTGAACTCACCCGCTCCACCCTGCTCCCAAACCACCTACCAGGCTCTCCTGCTAATTTCCCCATTTCAACAGCAGCACTCTTTCCGAATTAAAGGTGTTGACTGAAACAACGAACGCTTATCTAATTGTGATTTTCAAACTCACCTTTAGCTCTAGAGAAGGAGAACCAAAGACACATGGGAAGGAATGGGGTGGGGGCAGAGAGGCTGGGGCTACTTTTGCTTCCTCCGTCCGACTGGGTGGCCTGGTGCTTCCCATACAGCTTCAGGTCTCCCTCTTCTTCACAGTAAGAACTCCAGAGCTTTCCATCTGCAGATCTTCCTTCAACATCAGAATGATGTTCCTGACTGCTGCTTTTATCACCCCATGCCTCTGCTCAGCAGCTGCCTGCTCACACTGAATCCCTATTCAGTCCTACAAATATCTGTTGACTATGCACTTAACCACTTGTCAAGGACCATACCGGGCCCTGAAGGGTTATTACCATTTCAGTTAAAAGCATAGAACTTCAGTGCAAAAATATTCTGAATAAAAAGAGAACTAAGGACGTATTCATATCCTTACAGAAAATGTGTTACTTAAAGACAGAAGCTGAATTGTGAAAAATATATAAAACTGTTTTTTGATGACTATCATTAATGGTGACTATAGTTAATAATACTGTATTGTATGTTTGAAAGTTGCTAAGACAATAGATCTTAAAAGTTCTCATCACAAGAAAAAAAAGTTATAACTGTGGTGATGGATGTTAAATAGAATTATTGTGATAATTTCACAATGTATACATAAATCATCATGCCATACACCTGAAACTAATATGTCAATTATATCTCAATTTTTAAAAATAAACAGAAAGTGGCAAAATCTAAAGCCTGGGCCATCAGAAAAAAAACTGTTTTTACATATGCACTTATAGATGAACCAGGAAAAGTAGAAGTCAAAGAATGGAAGTCTGGTGTGAAAATCAGGGACACCCTCGCAGAGGAAGAATGACACTGGCTCATGAAGAATAAAAGGTTTCTAGTTTGGGCGGGTAGGGGCTGGTGGGAAGAGCATGCACAACCACATTTCCCAACGTGGACACTGCAAATAATTTTTCTTAGTCCTAAACAAATCATAATCATTCCTTTTGAGGCATGAAACTCCCTTCTCCTTCCTAGGCCCCCAATCTCTTCAGCCTTCGCCTTGTCAATCTGTGGAAAACCACTCCTCAGGACTCAGCCCCAGGCCCAATTCTCTGTGTTCTTTTCTGATCACTCCAGACCCCAAAGACCCTCTCCTTGCCAGACCCCATGACCACTATCTGTTTCAAACCAAAGCATTTTAGTTTAGATTGTTTTAGTCTCAAATCCTATTTATTAGTTCCTGCATATCATTTTGTTCACAAACGTTTGGTTTGCATGCTTTATCTCCCAACACATTAAAAGCTCAAGCTTTTAGTGGTTTGTCATACAAATGTATGAACATACATAGTAAATTACATAGTAAATGGTTTATTGTGCAAATGACAATTGAAATGTTTTAAGGAAAGTAAAGATGAATTAGAAGTGTAATTTAAGATACAAATCACATAGTATTGCAATGAAATGTTGGTAGATGGTAGAGCTCACCTAAAATTCTTATGATGAACTTAAAAACACACCTCTCCTTGAGGTGAAAGTTAAGACAGTTCCTTAGTTTTCCTTAATTCGATCTTCACCAGATCACCCTCCCACCAATATCCTTTCTCAGAAAACAGATTGAGAACTCATCATAGAGGTGGACCAGTATTGTCCCAAAAAGCACTGAATAAAGAATTCCAAAGTCAAGGGCTACCTCTGATACAAATTCATCAATGTACCTCACAATCTGAGAGCATAATCAATAGCGGTTTTAAGCTCATCTTTCCTACTTAACAATTACACCCTGTGTGGGTAGAGCAGAATCCAATCCACTTGGATGCTCCTGAAATCTCTCCTCTTTCAAAACCCTTTCTCCCGGTTCTAGGGTACCATGAGGAGAAACTGAAGTTGGCATTTTTAGCATCTTGTGAAGAGCTAAATGCATTCAAAGTCTATTATCAAGCATCAAGAACAAACTCTACCTGTTTGCCACTTTAACCCTTTTTGAGTTAAGGGGACTAGAAAACACCAAGAGATCCCACTACACTTATTTAAACAAAGAACTGAAACTGGAGGCTGCCCCGAGCAATTTCCAGCAACAGCTCCAACAGTGGGATCCAGGAGACAATGCCACTTTGGTCGTGGAGACCAAATAACCCTGAAGGGTGAGTGGTAGGCACAGAAACGCCCCAACAGGTCAGGTCATAGTGACCAAACTGACTTCATGGGGTTATCACACGCAGAAGTCTCAACAATAACAATGTCCAGACCTTCCTTTTATTTAGTTTCCACCTCCAGGCATGGACAGATTAAGACTATCCCTCTAAGTGGATAAAGGCATATACAAAATAAAGTACATCCTATGGACTTTAATCAATGACTACAGGATATAAAAGGCAGGGCACCAAATCCACCGGAATTCTCCCACCTGGGGTAAAGGCTTAACACCAATCCCGCACGTAACTGCGGCGCGGGCCCAGGTGTACCCTGGTCCGCTGGCCTCCCCTTCGGCGCACCTCGGCGGCCAGGGCGAGGGAGACTTGGCCAGTGCGCCCGGGCGCAGTTCCGGGCTTGGGGGGGGGGGGGGGGGGGGGGGGGGGGGG
>NC_058416.1:55840095-55872380 GCF_002201575.2 Neomonachus schauinslandi
GGGGGGGGGGGGGGGGGGAGGGCCGAGCTAGTTAAACCGCCACAAATAGGCTAGGCGTCCCCCAGCGCGCACTTCCTCCGCTCCGGCCCGGGGCTGGGCAGAACTTAGAGAGCAGGACCGGGGACGGAAAGCGGGTGGAGCGAGGAAGCGCCCGCGGGGGTCTCGGCCGCAGCCGAGTCCCGGCACACACGACAGTTGTCTGCGGAGAACGGGGAGACCGGGGACGCCCGCCCCGAGAGAAAACAAAAGCCAAACGCCCACCGCCGGGCGCCCGGTGGCCTAAGGCCGGCTTGGGACCGCCGGGAGTCCGGCCCCAGCCCCTCGTCCCGCGGCCGTGGGCTGAGCCGACACCCCCGGCCCAGGTGGCCCCGGCGGCCGGGAGCGGGACGGTGCGGGGCCACGCCACGCCCGTCCGAAGTGGGCGACAAGTGGGGCAGCGCCTCGCGCGGGGAGCCCGGCGCGCGCCCGGCGGCGAAAGAGAAAGAGAAAGAGCCGGCGCCGGGCGGAGGCGACTCCTAACCGCCACCGCCCCCTGGCCCGGCCCGGCCTCGCCGCGGGCGACGCGCACGCCCCTCGGTCCGGGCGCGGGGCCCGGGGCTATCCCTGGCGGTGGCGGCCGTGGGCGCTCACGCGGTCCCCCGACCACACGGCTCGGGCGGCGGCGTCCTCCTTACCCCGAGCAGAGCCGGGCCGCCCGCAACGCCGACTCGGCGACAGGCCGGCAGGGCGCGAGCCGAAGCGGCGAGGCTCGGCCGGCCCAGGCTGCGGCGCCGCTGGCCCCGCGGTGCCCGGCGGGAGGGGCGCGAGGGTGCACGCGCGGGGTGGGGGCGCGGGAGCCTCCCCTGCCGGCCCCGCGCGCATGCTCCCGCCGCACCTGCCTAGCTCCGGGTTCCGTTCCTCCGGGAGCGCAGTGGACGCGGGGCGGCAGTTTGCGCTTTCACGTGGGAGGGAGGTGGCTGTGGCTTTTTCTTCAAGTGCGTCTTTCACCTTATTTGTTCCCTGGGAAGGAGTCCCCCAAATCTTGGCTACTTCCTGCCTGGCCCCTCCCCATTCGCGCAGTGGTGTCCCGGGGCGCTCATCCCTGCCTCATCCCAGCTCTGAGGGTTCACCTTCCAAATGTTCTCTCTCGCCTCTGGATTCCTCTCTGTCCTTCTGCTCCTTCCGATTTTGCAACCTCGTCTCCGATGCCCCTTTCCCGCTCTCGACTTTGCTACACACCCAACCGCGGATACCATTTCAAAATAAAAGAATACTCTTTTCAAGTGGCGAGAACAAATTGTTTACTGACCCTGTTCTAGCTGCTTGAGATTAACTAGGAAACAGGAGCTAAAGAGTTCCTGCCCTCATGGAACTTACAGTCTTACTGGTTAGCGTTAGGCTTTCACAAAGCGTTGGTGGTGGTTTGGAGAGAAAAGTATTTAATCATTTGTTTGGGCTTATATTTAAAAGTAGCTGGCAATCGAAGACCGTATTTTGTGACTTTTAAACTTAATTTTCTTTCATGGAGGTGTCGTGTATAAAAATTCTAGTATGCAAAATAAGTGTTAGTTTGTTGAGTCCAGCAAGAAATGCAGTAATTTAACATGATTAACAATAATAATTTCCAAAATGATCTTTTTGTTTGTTGTTAACTACCATAAAGGAACAACTAAAACTATTTTGTTTCTCAGGTGAGACTGGTCCTTTGGTTACAAACATAATTTAGTGTTGTTACTGAAGAGAGAAATATAAATCCTTTGCTAGTGCAGTTTTTGATTTGGGAATCATGATCATAGAAATTTACAAGTACACACATACATACACAAACTGGATTCTGTGCTCTAATCAATTAAGAAAAAGATTTGGGGCAAAGAAAAAGAAAAGGAAGCGGAAGTCATCAGTATAGAGAGAACATTTAAAACAGATCTGTTGAAGTGATATACTTTTCTCATCCCATTTACCATGTCTATGCTAGAGACTTTATAGAGTTGTGATGTATTTCTGTGACAACAGGCACACATCAGGAGACTATCTTGGCATACTTGCTCACCTGACTTCATGAAATTAGAGTGGAACCCAGTGGATGGATGAGAATTCCCCCTCCCTGCTACTTATGTGAGCACAGACAACATTTTTGGCAAAGGACAAGTGTTTCGATTACTGCAGTGTAACCCTGGTCTCTCCCAGCAGTGTCTATCATTAAAGACACTAAGTCTTAGTAATATAAACATCAAAATGTTCCCAGCACAGAAAGAGTTAAAAGCACTTCTGGTTCCACCCACCCCTTAGAAAAATCAATGTTAATATTATACAAAATCAAAGAAAGCTGGATTGAAATCCAAATAGAGTGAATTTACATCACCTTGTCTTCACTTTTTGGGGGGAAACAGTTATTATTATGTTTATTGAATATATTTGGCTTGCTTTGATGAAAACAGAAACACTGTTTTCATGGGCAAGGTTTAAATAGAGAAAGAATGCACCAATGAGACAGGTAACACAGGCAGAGAACCTCATCCTGGATTACTTAAATGTAAATCTATGGGTGCATAGTGCTGACAACCACATATGATTATATTCAAAGAAGCTGACATCTGTTTTAAACAATACTGTTATTCAAATTATATGGAAATATAAGCAGTGTAAGCATTGGTACACTTATTACAAATTTTTGAAAAGCTGTTGTAGTAAATCCCTTTTATTTGAACAGCTGCAGATTAAAATGAAATAGCCACATTGTTGAGTATTGCAATGTTACCAACAGTCCCCTTGTGAACGAACAATGGGGTTTAGAATACTGATGGTTACTAGGCATTTTTTATTTATAATTCAGTTGAGTCTAACAAACTAAGTGGCAACACTAATGTTGGCCAGAGAGGTAAGGATGGCTTCTGGTGGCAGAAGAGCCCCTTTAGGCATGTCATCACAACATGACAGAGTCATGGCAGTTCTATAATGTCTATTTCATGGGTGGAAATGAAATCTCATTTGCTGAGATAGTGATTGGCTTTATTTAAGCAACACTCCCTTTTAAAGTTTGCTAAATTTATTTACTTTTTTCTAATTGGGGGAGAGTTCTTTTATTTGTTGATGTTATATATATGTTACTTATATATGTGTGTGTTATTTTTTAAGTAGAATTAAATTACATTGCTTTGTTATTTGATCAATAGTGGGATTTCCCATTCACACAGAAGTGTTTTTAAAATTCATGATTGTTTCCTAGCATATACTTAGGACCATTTGGGAGTTAAGCACAGAGTAAATTCCTTTCTACACTTCAGTGTAATTGAAGAGAGGTTATCTTAGCAGCATTCTATGCTTACTCCACAAACAAATTGTCCGTTGCAGCTAAAATCATTTCATTGGTCACCATTTATCATCAATAATTATTATCCTCAAGTTTATTTTCATATTGATGCCATTGTTAGTAATTTTACTCACACCACACTATATTTTCTCTGTTACAGCAATATTTTCTTAAGTAGATTGTCCAATTTTAAACTTTCCTAATGAATTGAGATATAAATAATTGCATAGAGTTCTGTTTAAGTATAGATACTGGTTCAGACAGAAGTGTAAATAATATTGAAGAATTAAAGCTAACTTTAAATGATACTAAAAAGCGTCATAAATAAAATAATATGCACATTATACAAATTTGAATTAAAGACTTAAAATTTATAAAGAAATCTATTTTTACGCTTGTACTTTTTTTGGTAGAACAAAACTATCATAAAGTAACATAAAAACACCATTTCCAGGTACACTCCCTTGAATTTTTAAAAATCCAAACCCTACACAATATTTCTGATGATATTTAAAATCTGTATAAACTGAACGAGATAAGGATCCTTACATCAATAGGCAAACTTCAATTTCCACTACAACCATACTGAATGAACTAATAGGATTTGGAGAAAGGCCTGAAAAACTGCAGAAGGCAAGCAAGCAATCCCTTTAATCGCATTTTCAAAGATATTGATGACACAACCATACCATCTCCAAAGTGAGAGATCTGGAAAAAGAAAAATGGAAAATTCAGAGTAGGCAATTCATACTTTCTTGAAAAGATATATGCCCCAAATAACAGTAGCTAGACATGCATTCTCTAAGAAATAACAGTAGGATAGTATGTAGAAAACGTTCCAGGTGTCAGGAAAGACGGTTGTTATTCCTGCCTCTGTCGTTGACCCATCATGGAAGAAGCCACCTGGCTATAAAGGATATGTCTCATGGCATAGTATTTCCTTTTGAAATCACCAAGTTTAAGGTCTAGGTCTAGTTCTTAATATTGTAGGTCCAGAAATCTGAGTCTGTTAATGCTCCCAGAAGTGATCGGGCTAAGGCAACCAGCTAAAAACAAGAATACCAATGAAACTGAAGATATAAATGCCAAAAAGATAGATGTTTTGGGGTCAGCACATCCCCACCACTATAGTCTACAAAGGAAGGCAAGTTAGTTAAAAGATTGCTCAATGGCCATGAAATCAAAACAAGGTAAGCTGGCTCTTGGTGGGAAGTGTCGACAAGTGGCAATTGTCTGATATAACCTTTCTCATAAAAGGAGGTCTTCAGCCAAGATGCCCAAAGGCTGTGTCAGCTGGATTTGATGCTATTCATTTTTTTTAAAGATTTTATTTATTTATTTTAGAGAGAGAGAGCATGAGAGGGGAGAGGGTCAGAGGGAGAAGCAGACTTCCTGCTGAGCAGGGAGCCCAATGTGGGACTCGATCCCAGGACTCCTGGATCATGACCTGAGCCAAAAGCAGACGCTTCACCAACTGAGCCACCGAGGTGCCCTTGATGCTGTTCATTGAGGTCCAGTTTCCTTTGGCATTCCAATCCTTGGAATATTCCCTGGTCACCTTGACTGGATTTGGGTGCTTTAAAAAACTCCATCAGCAGTATATTTACCATCTTCTGTGAGGGCTGCTACTGCAAAATAATATGTTCACTTATTTTTTCTTTTCAGCCTTCTGAAAGGATGGCTTTTTCCTAACTTTTTCTTGACCCAATCTCAAAAATCCAGAAGTACCTATGATTCCTTCCATACTAACTGCCTGAATAAAAATGTGTTTGAATTATTTCCATTTTAGATTTAATTTCCCTATTTTATTAAACCTTTAACCAAAATTAAAAGGTCAGGGGTTTTTTTAGGACATTATCGTAACATCTATTATTCCATTAAAAAAACATAGAGGGGCGCCTGGGTGGCTCAGTTGGTTAGGCGACTGCCTTCGGCTCAGGTCGTGATCCTGGAGTCCCGGGATCGAGTCCCGCATCAGGCTCCCTGCTCGGCGGGGAGTCTGCTTCTCCCTCTGACCCCTCTCATGCTATCTCTCTCTCATTCTCTCTCTCAAATAAATAAATAAAAAAAAAATCTTTAAAAAAAAAAAAACAAAACAAAACATAGAGTCCACTTTTTCTGGACTGAATATGCATGTATTCTTTTTCATTATAATACCTCCAATACAAATTCTTAAAAAATTCATTTCCAATTCTACATATATGAATGAACCTAAAACTACTAAAGTGACATTTGCTTGAAGAAGTAAAAGACTTTATCCATTCTCATAGGAAAAGAAGATGCATGTTTCTTTAGACTTTTAGTTACCAAGTGAATACCTTGAACCTAAGTATTTTGTATTTATTTCTGGATTAAAGACAATTGGTTACTCTATATTACTGAATTATTAATATTACCCAGAAAATAAGATGATTATCTATCTATATCCCTGAATGGAACAAAGCTCACCAGCTTAGTCTAGTCAAGTCAACAACATAAAATATAAGAATAAGGGGGGCGCCTCTCTTTCTCAAATAAATAAAATCTTTAAAAAAAAAAAAAGAATAAGGAAGTTGTTCCTAAGTAATTTTAAGCCTTCTATTTTAGTACTAACCTCAGCTATTCATGACATCCTTGAAAAACCCCTCATTGACCTTCAGATACTTCCCTACTCCATCTAAACAGGAAAAAAACACTTCTTTGTGAGTGCGGTGGATTAATTAAATTAATGCCTTCAATCACAGATGGCCCAGGACTTTGGTTTGATTTAGGATTTTTCAACTTTACAATGGTGCAAAAGCCATATTCATCCAGTAGAAACCGTACTTCAGATTCGGAATTTTGATCTTTCCCCAGGCTGGTAATTTACTGGAAGATCCTCCTTAGTGATGCTGGGCAGCAGCTTCAGCTTGCAGGCGGCCATGCCATTATAAGGGTAAACAACCAATATACTGAGAACTGTTCTGTACCCATACAACCACTGTTTTTTATTTTTAGTACAGTATTCAATAAATTACATGAGATATTCAATACTTGATTATAAAGTAGGCGTTGTGTTAGATGAGTTTATTCAACCGTAGACTAACATAAGTGTTCTGTACACATGTAAAGTAGGCTAGGTTGAGCTGTGATGTTCAGTGGATTAGGTGTATTAAGTGCATTTTCTACTTACAATATTTTCTACTTAGGATGGGTTTATCGGGATGTAACTCCATCATGAGTGGAGGAAGATCTGTAGTGGCCTGCCTTTATCCATCCCCCTTACAATGTAACTTTGTATTTGTTTCCATCATGAGGTGGAAACAATTTCCCACTGCTTGAATCAGGGAAGCCCTGTGACTTACTTTGGCCAATAGAATATGATGAAGTGACAGCATGCCAGTTCCAAGCCTAGACCTCAAAAACTCTGTGTGCCCTTATTTCTGTCTTGCTCCTATGTGATCACCCTGAGAATTAAGTGCTCCTGCTGGGGAATGGGACAGAACCCAGTTGTTCCATTTCAGGCCCTAGATGTGTGAAAGAGCATATAATGCTCAGCCAACCCACCAGCTGACCACAGAAGCATGAATGAGTGATCCCAGCAAGACTAGCTGAACCAAGATAATGGAACCATCCGGCCAACCTATACACTCATGAGAAATGATAAATAAATCTCCAAGTGTTGGGCTGTTTCTTTATGCAAACAACAATCATGTGATATTGTAGTATTAATGTAATTTTTTTTCCTTGTAGAGCAAATTCATTAACTACCTAAGTGTTCTGTTCCCTAAAACTTGAATGTTGCATAAGTTCAGCATTGCTGATTTCAGTCACTGGGTGCAAATGCAGCTATTTATGTTTTGCACAAATATAGGTCAGTGTATAGAATCATCACTCTCCAGACTATGGACCCTGAGAAACAAACTGAGGGTTCTAGAGGGGAGGGGGGTGGAGGGATGGGTTAGCCCGGTGATGGGTATTAAAGAGGGCACATATTGCATGGAGCACTGGGTGTTATACGCAAACAATGAATCATGAAACACTACATCAAAAACTAATGATGTAATGTATGGTGATTAACATAACATAATAAAATGAAATTTAAAAAATAAATAAATAAAAATAAAAGAAGAAAAAAAGAATCATCACTCTCCATTAAAGTTTTTCCTTGTTCAGCCATTCTGTCCTCCTTATTAATTCTTCCCCTTCAGTTTACACAGAGGCTCAAGTGTTTCACCCTGATGGATAGCCTCCCCTTGACTTTGTTTCCCTCGTAGGCAGCCCTACCTCCCTCTCCCCTTAGTTACCAAAGTCCTATAAAAATCTATATATAATTCATACTTATACTTTAACTCCTTCAAGTCTGACGTCTGCTCCAGAACTCTACTGAAACAGTTCTCTTAAAGGTCATAAATGGCCCTATAATTGTCCCAATTCATTTCATCATCTGGTTATTTACCTGCTGGACTCTTCTGTACTTCTAAGGACACTGAGCCTACTCAGCTCCTTTGGCCTTGGTTAGGGACAAAATCCCATGGAGGTCGCTTAGAAAAAAAGCAACTTTATAAGGCAGAATCAGAGGTATTTCTAAAATCAAATTTGGAAGCACAGCCTGACCTCTCCAGGGTCAGGGACTTATCACTCCAGGTACTCTGGTCTCTCAAGTCTTTTCTGCTCTCTGGGCGTGCAGTGTCTCTCTCTGTCTTGGCAGGTCCAGGTGGCCAAACCCCGCCACCCCAGGCCCAACTTCGTATCAATTCCAGTTCAAGCACCTCACAGATTGATCCACTTTGCTGGATGCCAGTTCCTCCTTCCCGGGAGAGAAAGATTAATTGGCCCAGTTTGACTCAAGGGTCTACTCTTAACTTATAAGTGGGCAGAATACATATTCAAAATGTTATAGATGCCACACCTAATGTAAGTGTTGTACGGGATAAGCAGATGCCCCAAATGCTGTCCCCCTCTCAGAAACTTCAAAAACCCTTCATGGCTATCCTTGGCCTATCGTTCCAAGTCCAGACGTTACTCTAAACACTTGAAGGCCACCACGCTTTACCCCCCACAGCACATCCAGCTCCATCTCCCACTCCCTTGCTGAAGACAAGATACTCCCTGTTCTCAGAATGGCTGCGAGTTTTGTCAAGTCGCCCACAAAGTCTTATCCAGCAGCACTCTTCTATTAAGGCTTTTCTGAGTATTAAAATACGATGTACCTCTGAGGATTCAACACTTAATGAAATCTCTCTCATGAAGCATTTATCAACTGTATTGCTTTACTTTTTTTCTTTCTCCTACATACCCGTAGCATTTTGTTTATCCATCTATATTGCATTTATATTATTTTGGTTTTAACTGTAATTACTTATTAGTTTATATATAATTCTGATAACTATGGTTTTCTGAAGAAGAGGAGCCATCTCTTTTAAGTTAATGTTTACATTTTTAATTATCTGTGGGATTTTATTTTTACTTTTTGTCCTTTTTAACAATTTTTTTTTTCAGAAAATGTAGGAAGTAATGTAATTAACACCCATGCATCCACCAATCAGAAGGACTATCAGTTCATACTTTATACTTGATATGTTTAAAGAAGTAAGACATAATATTTAAAATTGAATTATTTTCTCATCCTTTCCTTCATCTCTTGCTGCCTGTTTTTGCAGAGGCAACAACTGTTATGATGAATTTGGTACATATCCCTTTACTATACGCCTTTATCCTTATGATTTTTGAGTTTTGTTTCTTGTAAAGAAATCCTTCCTTACTCTGAGTTATAAAAGATCATATTTTTTTCTTAAATATTTTTTAATCCCAATGTATTAGTTAGGGCCTCAAGTATTTACTTACTGAACTTGTAGGGGATACGGGGCAGCCTTATTTTGCTCCTGACTCTAATGGGGATGCTTCTAAAGTTACTGTGTTTACTGTAGGCTCTTGTAAAGATCCTTTTTCAGGTTAAAGAAGTTCCAGTAGCTCTTGTTACTAAGTGTTTTTTGTTTGTTTGTTTTTGTTTACATGAACAAGTTTGGCTATTATCAGATGCCCATTCAATTTCTAATGAGATCGTCACTGTTTTTCCCTTTCATAATGACTTCTTTCATATATTTTATTCCTTTATTTCTGGGGGGATCTTAGCCATACTTAAAATTATTTTGATGCTGTTTTCCTATTTGTACCTTATTGCTGGTAAATTCACCTTTCAATTTTGGTTTGTTGACTGTTTTTCTCAGTGTCAATTATCCTCTGAGTCTTTGAGTAGAGATCTGTGTTCTCCTCTTCCTCTCTCCACTGCCCTCCGTTTTCTGCCTCCACCTGGTCCTCACCTCCTTGTCCAGATTCAGGTCTTGTCCTGGCATTGCTGGACTTCCATTCTACAGTGATAGTGAGAGTCTAGAGGGGGTGAAACTTGGCCTCGGTCCTAAGCCTTCCTCGCTCTGTCTGCACTGCCAGAAGGCTGCAGAAGTATCTGCTTTCTGGCTCCTTTGGGGCCAAGCGAGAGCACCGAACCCCAGTTTTAGATACTGAGTCTGGCTCCAGACCTCCATCAGGCATGAAATGCTTTTTTTGACAGGAATGGACCTGCATTTGTCTCTGATAGGTTAGCCCCTACAGTCCACTGTGTGTTTCTGTGTTTGTATGTTTCTAGACCATGGAAATGACTGCCTTGTCATTTTAATTTGTTTCAGTGGCTTTGTTTGGATCAGGATGGGGAGCTCAGAGAGGAACTCTGTAACTTCTCCACGTGTCCATTTCTTATTTGACTTTATATCCCTCTCAGGACTTTGCACAGTTCTTTTCACGTTATATGCTCAAAAAGTTTCTGGAATCGAAACCACTGCATCCTGTTCGAGGGCAAGCTGGGTGAATGCTCATCAGAAATGCACTGTGGAGGAAATTCATTCATCAATATAGGCTTGTCCCTGGATGAACTTTATTAAGCCTTTCTGTGTTGGAGATTCCAAGATTTCATGCCTGTTTACATGAGCAGAGTGGCTCTGAAGATAGGCATATTCAAAGAATTGCCAGAAGAGATGATTACCAACTGCCTAATACATACCTGAGGATAACAAGGATGATATGAGAGGTGCTGCATCTATAATTTAACCCCAAGGGACCTATGTAATATTTCGTATGTGTTTTCAATATTATGCTTCAGATTTTTCTTTCTCTGCCTATCTTCACTAATCATTGTTACGGGGAAATGTATGCAAGTAACTAGCCTATTTGTCTGGGGTTATAGTCTACTCTTTAATCCCCATCTCATTTCCTAAACTAACTTCATCTCCCTTCCACCTCTTATTCCCTTTTCCTTTAGTTCTTGCTCTATTTAATGCCAACTCTTTTTTTTTTAAGATTTTATTTATTTATTTGAGAGAGAGACTGAGAGAGAGAGAGCATGAGAGGGGGAAGGGTCAGGAGGGTCAGAGGGAGAAGCAGACTCCCTGCCAAGCAGGGAGCCCAATGCGGGACTCGATCCAGGGACTCCAGGATCATGACCTGAGCCGAAGGCAGTCGCTTAACCAACTGAGCCACCCAGGCGCCCGAATGCCAGCTCTTTTGACTCTGGCATATAGAATGACCCAGGTGCTATTAAACAGAGCTTTGGATATGTAACTTGATAAATCTCCATCTTCAAAAAAAAAATCCTATAGCTCTTTTTTAATCTTACATTATCTTATCTTGGGTCCCCACTCAGCACATAGGTCATGATACCCTGGTTTCTAAGTTCCAATCCCAGGCTTATTCTCTGCTCTCGTCTTTCTTCCAAAGGCTCTAATTAAACCTGGAAATAGACTACCACCACAATAAATGAAGAGCAAACATGAATCAAAAGGTGGGACTCCTACTTTATCACTAACAGTCTTAAGAACCAAACTGAATTTTCCATGCATACAAGTACCAATAAGTCAGAGTACCACACGTCGATTGTGTGCATTGAATCCTTCATTGTTTACTCAGCATGTTGGAGAAGGTCTTTCACTGTATTTATGTTTTACATACTTCTGCCATATTCCAATAGTATTTTCAGAACTTTTGTCCAATAATCTTTATAGAGGCTTTGGTCAACATTTATCCAGATGCTTCTTCTTTATCATCATTACATTCTATTTTAAGCTCTGAGGGAAAATTTGAAGTAGCTAATTATGCAAATTTAGTTGTACAATATTGGCTTTTGTCATATTGTCAATGCCCCTTTAATGCTTTATTTCTAAGTATTTCACTCAGTCTTAATATCATCTCTCACCACATTGAGTTATTAGCATCATTCTTCTTAGTTTATAAATGGAAAAATAATTATTATTTCTATGGTCTTCAGTTTTATTCTACAGTGTCGTTAATTAGGTTTCACTGATTTCTGACAATACAACCTTGAGAACATCCTACCTTAAATAACCAGATCCCTGATAGCAAAGCATTTAGTTGCATTTATTTCATAGGTCCACAAATAAAGATATTATGAAGCAAAAGTTAATACTATCTGTTATTTTTCACCAACTATAAGTCTAATGCTTGGAAAACAATGTATTAAATGATATGCAAACACTTTTCTAATAATAGGTATAAACATCTTTTACCTTGGAAAAGATTTACTGATTTCATTTTCTTTCTGAAATTAAAAAAAAAGTTTAAATGTGTGTGTCAACTACATTTCAATTTAAAAAGTTTAAAAATAAATAAATAAATAAATAAATAAATAAATAAATAAGTAAAAGTTTAAATGTGAAAACAATCTATGAGCTAAGCAAACATCAGCTCTTCTCCCACCTTTGATGACTCTGATGCTGTCATTCAAATCCTCCCACTCAGAGTGTACTCTTGAGTCCCGCTTCACCAACCGGGGTTTGCTTCCTCCCCAGGAGTGGGCAACCATGTGCTGAAAGTACACTATCCCATGGGCATCTTCCTGGAACATCAGTCTTTCTCTAGCTTTGGCAGGAGGGGGAATCAAATTATCTAGCTGATGACTTAAAACATTATTTTTATACGAAAATAACATCGATCTATCATGGGATAGAAGCAAGAGTACCTGGATTTTTAAAATGAAACAGAAGACTTCAAAAACAAGTTTGTTCTTCTAGAAAAATTATTCACATCTTCTCTATCCCAGAGAGCTAATTTTGTTTTTCTAATACTATCTTTCTGTTAGAATTTTACCTCTTCCATAATGTCATTCATGCTTTCATTTGTAATAAAAAGATTTTTAGCAGGGGGACTAAGCTACAGTGTTTGGGGGTTATTTGTTCCTTTGACTCATACATATATTGATCCAGGTAGAAGCGTAACTTTAGCTATGGCACAGAATGACATATAGAATTGTACATGAAATACAGGGTTGTAGCTCATGGTGACATGATTGTTATAAACTACTCTAGTCAATATTATATGAATGGATTTAACACCTTATTGTGCAGCAGCTATATCTTTTACAAAATAAGAAACTAATCGACAACCATTAGCATGGTAAAACTTTAACATGGTTCAGACTGGGCATATCTATTAAGAAAAATGTTCTTCCCTAGTATGTTTCCATGTGGTCCCCAGCCTAGAGGATGAATAATATCAAAAGAGAAAAAGATGGGTACTTTCTAATCATACCACAGCATCACAGGTATGTCTGTTTATACATAAAATCATTGCTCTTATGATAGAGTCTCTGTGGTCTTGTTTCATTAATGAATACACATCAACCAGGCAACTTTAAAGAATAATGATCCAATAAACCCAATATAATGTATTTATTCCTCTCCAAATTCTCTTCTTGTCTTTGCCAACTATTGTTTTTTTTCTTCATAGTGGAAATCATGAAGTCAGGAAATGGTGTGTTCTCCTCTTTCAAATTAATTTTAATTTATATTTCCATGTGTCAGCATGGTTTTCACAGTTGACATGTTTATAACTCTGCTTTATAAAATTAATTTTATTTCATATTTTCATGCATCAGCATGAGCCACACAGTTGACATTTTTATAGCTCTGCAGTGATCTTCCGTTGTAATATGACCTATTTTGCTTAGCCACTTCCTATTCTTAGACATTTGGGTTTTCCCTGTTATATTTTGTTTTTGCAATCATAAATAGCAATAAATATTGCTATAAATATAATATAAATATTATAAATATTATATTTATAATATATAAATATAAATATTTCTAATGAAATCATTTTTTAATCTGTATATTTTCCTAAAGAATGTTCCTTAGAGTAGGATTATTGTGCCAAATCGCATCCAATAGTTTCATAGTTTATTTTTTCCAGAAAATCTAAAGCAGTTGAAAATGTGACCAGAAACATTTAAAATTTATATCATTCTCAGATCCAACAGATACAAAAATTGGCATTTTATAATTTTTATTTATTTGGTAATATGTATACAATGATTTCTTAATGTTGCCAAAATTTATATTTATTAACAAATGATAGAGATATGGATTAATCAGTGTGAGGATTTATTTGTAGTTCCTTATTATTGAATGTTCATTTCCTTTAACCAATTATCAAATAGAATGTGAGTGTTAGCTGTTATAAATTGTCTCAATTACTTCCATATCTTAGAAACAAGCTTTTCCAAAAAAAAAAAAAAAAAAGCATCACATGTATCAAGCACACAGAAATGCATAGAAAAAAATACATAAAATACACCCTGAAAACACCACATGGGGGAGAAATGAAATGCAATTGATGCAGCTAAAGCCTCCTGTGTAACCCTCCTCAACTCAGAACCCTTCTCACCCTTGCTAGAACAAACCATCACTCCAAAGGTAGAGTTTACTATAATCATGTGCCTTTTTATACTGTTCCTACATATATATATAGACATAAAACATATAGGGTATGTTTTACGTGTTTTAAAACTTTATTTAAGTGGTATTTTTTGTGTATATCATACTTTAATTTTGCTTTTTTTAATGTGAAAAAGCCGTTTAAATTTCATTCATTTTGAAACATATATATCTAGTGTATTTATTTTAGTGGTTATGTATTATTCCAAATTATCTTTTTCTGATTGAAGATAATGTCAGTTTCTAATTTTTTGAGATTACAAGCTGGTTTATAACTCATTGAAAATACTCTTGTATCTCTTTTTCTGTTCATTTAATATATATATGTATATTTGTACACATACTATGTATATACATAGAGGTGAAGTATACACACAGACACACACACACACTCAGAAGTGACATGGTTGAATTCTTATTACCCAGTTGCTCTGCAAAATAATCACATTTTTTCACCAGTCTATAAATTTTATGTTTCCTTGATTACAGATGAAGCTGAACATCTTTCTGGTTTCTTCCTCTGTCATTTGCCTATTCACATACTTTGATCATTTTTCTGTTGAATTGTTTTGTCATTTTTCTTATCTTTAAGATCTTTATGTTTTAGATATAAATCCTTTGTGGTTTATGTGAATTTCACATATTTTACACTAATCTAGGGCTTACACTTTCAGTGTTTCAGTGTTTTTTGATGCATGAAAGTTTTTCTTCTTAAAATAGTTACTTTTTTCATCTTTTCTCAAGTATATTTTGTGTTTTTGATACTCTCAAAGAAACCTGAGATCATAAAGATATTGTCCCATGTTTCAATTTGCACACTTAGATGTTGAATCCATATGAGGATTGATTTTTGTTCATGGTATATATGGTAGAGAGCAATTTTTTCTTCCATGGTACCTAATCAATTGTCCATGACCCATTTACTGAACACTTCCTTTCCCCACTAATTTGTTATTTCTGTCATTTATCTGACTTCCATATATATGGCTGTGCTTTGGGTCTCTTTCTTCTCGTTCATTGGTGTATTAGTCTCTCCCCAAACTTTAGCTTTATGAAAGTCTGCTGTTTGATAGAAATATCTCCCACTTCTTTGTCCTTCTTCAAAAGTTTAATGTCAATTCTTGGCCCTTTGCTCTTGCATATATATGTTTATTTATTCCACATGTAAAAGATATGTCTTTGAATTAGTCTATCAATTTCCAGGAAAAAAAAATAGTATTTATTTTATGCATCAGTTTGAGAAGAATGGCCACTCTCAAAACTGAGTTCTTTTTTTTTTTTTTTTTTTTTTAGGCTCCCCGCAGAGCAGGGAGCCCGATGCGGGACTCGATCCCAGGACCCTGGGATCATGACCTGAGCTGAAGGCAGACGCTTAACCGACTGAGCCACCCAGGCGTCCCTCAAAACTGAGTTCTTACACTGTCTTGGGAATACTGGGGATAGCACATATCCATTCCTGAAACCAGTGATTGAAGATGGTTCAGTTCTTTGCTGCTGGGCTGTGTCTGTCCTCCTACCTGCTTAGACCTACAGCTTGCTAAAATTCACAGATTAAGGTGGTAGGTTTCAACCCTTTTCTTTACCTCTTTCAGAGCATGGGAGCCCCTCCCAAGTCTGTTCTGGTCCCCCCACCTGTGAAAGCTCTTGGGCCTCTCTCCCCTTCTCAGAAACTGGACTCCATGGTGTCTACCTCCTCATTCCAGATCTGGAACAAATATAGTGGTTATCTCCATCCTTATTCACTGCTCTGAGTTGCTCCTAAAATTTTGTTTTACTTGTTTACCAACTTGGATTTTCTTTCAATTTTATATTTATATATTTTTTCATTTTGTTGCTAAGCATTTGAAGGTGAGGGAGTATTTCAAAGTACAAAGTTAATGTACCCTGAATGTGAGGGATAAAATTTTTGTTTTAATTGTGATGTAAAAGTACCAATGTACTTATTTTGATACATTTACTTTATAATTGAACTTATCAGACAAGTTTCTTCATCTTTGATGTTAAGTTCTATTTTCCAATAGTCACATGGTTATATCCATCTCAGAAACAGAATGAACAAATAACTGAATTTTTGTCTGTTTCATTGGAGATTTCTTTGTATTTTTGAGTGTGTATGTGTACAGACATTTTAATAAAGAGAAAGTTCTAGTGTGGGTGTGACCTTGGACAAGTTATTTTATTTCTCTCTACTTCAGTTTCCTTTTCTGTATAATATGTATTATAAAGATGTTTACTTCAGGGGCGCCTGGGTGGCTCAGTTGGTTAAGTGTCTGCCTTCCGCTCAGGTCATGGTCTCAGGGTCCTGGGATCGAGCCCTGCACTGGTCTCCCTGCTCAGCAGGGAGCCTGCTTCTCCCTCTCCCTCTGCCCCTCCCCCCACTTGTTCTCTCTCTGTGTCTCTCTCTCTCTCATTAAAAAAAAGTCTACTTCATAGGGTTATTGAGTTAATGTATGTAATGAGTTACTTTTATTAAGCAGTAAGAACAGTGCTAGATACCTTGTAAGTTCCCCATGTGCTTGTTGTTACTGTTGACTCTACTAGTTCTCTTAGTTAAGTCTTTTTAGTCAGGAATATGGTATTTGCCTCTTTTCTGTTCTCATGTTTCTTTCTTTCCCCCCAGGATTTAATTTTTTTTGACAAAATATTATGTTCAAGTTGAAAAAGTTTCCAAGAATCAAATATTTTGCCTTTGCTGTAAGTGGAATCTTTTTCATTTTTTAGCTTTGTCATACTCGTATAGAGAAATGCAATCGATTTTTGTATATTTGTATCCCTGTGACCTTGTTGAACATATTTATTCTAAAGATTTTTTTTACTGATTTTTTGGAGTTTATAAATCTATAGTCCTATCATGACAATGATGGCTACAATTTATGAAACTCTGTGTACAGACACTGTGCTAGTATTATATAGTAAATTATTATTCAGAAAATAAGATGTCTATGTTAAGAATTCCCTATTCTCTCTTTCACAAAGATTTCCCTTCACCTGCTGAGCAGGGGGAAAAGGGCTTTGTCAGCTTAGAAAAGATGCATCTTGCATTCAAACTTGTTTCCTTGGCAGGACACATCCTTAACAGCATTTGAAATCTTTTCTCTCTTATCACATATGGGTTACTGTTACTCAAAACTAACAACCTTTTGGACATATGATTACCATCTTAGAAACCTTACTGTCCATCCCCATCCTTGGTTCTTTAAAGCATCCCCACTTTTCATACATTTAAGTAGAACTCCCCCCCCCCTTTTGCAAGTCGATTTATGTTCCCTGGATCACATTATCTGATGTGCTAACAATTCTTCCAGAAATAATGATACTGTAATACATGGTACACTCCTCTTTCTCCAGAGCTGCATCACTGATTATTTTTGAAAGTGGATGAAAACATCAAATAGCTCAATCTAGTTTACTTTTATGTATGGGGAAAATGACTCAATTTTGTTTTACTATATCCTGTGTTTTTAAAAATACCATTAAATGCTGATCATATCTTTTATAACTTGCAGAGACCTGGAATATGTTTCAGAATGGCTGTGAACTACATTTCTGAGGAATTTTCTGTTAGTGGAACAACATATGGCTGGCAAAGCATATTAATAAACTGGATTCTGTTCCTATTTTAAGCCCCCACCCCACTACTATTTTCACAGGTATATCCAGGCATACCTTAAACAACATTTCCCCATAAATAGCATTCAAAATCTGGTGTAAGAGGAGCACAGGATAGTAAAAAGAGGCTTAGCCTGGGGAGGCAGAAGACCTTGATTTCTGAATGACCTTGGGCAAATCATGTGAATTATCTGACCCTCAATTTATCCTATAAAATTAGAAAATTATAAATAAATACTTCAAAGGCCTTTAACTCTAAAGTTGATTCAGTATGAAGAAAACTAAATTTTTAAAAGAAACACTAATAAATTATATGCATTTTTAAAAGATTTTACTCATTATTTATTTGAGAGAGAGAGCACAAGTGGGCAGAGGGAGAGAGAGAAGCAGACTCCCCACTGAGCAGGGAGCCCCACATGGGGCTCCATCTCAGGACCCCGAGATCATGACCTGAGCCAAAGGCAGATGCTCAACTGACTGAGTCACCCAGGCGCCCCAAATTATATGCATTTTTGAAGAGTGAAATAAATATCAGTACAGGAAGAAAGTAAAAATTACTCAATGGTCCTTTTTACTAGTTGCTTTACTGTATTTTAAATTTTATTTATTTATTTAAGTAATCTCTACACCCAACGTGGGGCTTGAACTCACCACCTGGAGATAAAGCATCGCATGCTCTACTGCCTGAGCCAGCCAGGCGCCCTGCATAAGGAGTTGAAATGGTACTTCTTCTTTGTAAAAATATTCAACTTAATGCACACATTTAATAACCAATCATTAACTGTATGCTTTATTTCCTAAAGGAAGCCTTCAATAATATGAAAGCAGGAACATCATCATAATGACTAATTTTTCTAATATGCAAAATAACATGCTTTCTCAAGCACCCAACTAACTAATAGGGTCTGATGTAGACACTAGGGAGAACAAAGACTCTCATCGACAACAAAAATATTATAAAAGAAGCAATCCCCCTTCTGCTAGAAAAAAAAAAAACCCGCTGGAAATACACCATATCAAAATGAAAAACATGTGGCAGAGCAATATTTGACATATTAAGTCCCTTTGGGGCATCACTGCATTTCAGTTCTTGTGTTCCCTGGAACTCACCTTTTTGACGGCCAGATGTAGGTCTTTTCTGCTCCAGAGACTAGAGATTTCATAATTCTTAGTTTTCAGGACATGGAAGACAACAAAATGCTTGGTCCAGGTGTAAGCTGACTGCTCACTGGCAGAGCAGGTTTCTGGGCCAGCAGAGGGAGGTGCTCCCGGGGCTGGTCCTGGTGATGATTCTGAGGAGGGAGCCCTGTGTTTTGCTGCCCTCCCCGGAGGCCAACTGAGCTCCAGAAAGTGTGTGCAGTGCATGGGTCCAATGGGAAAGCCCCCAGAAAATTTGGAGATCCCAAGATAGAGGTGACTTGTAAGGCTCAGAAAAGCCGATAGAGCAAACCAGACATGAGATTCTCTATCGTACAGCAGCTGTAGAGCAGTGATGACAGGGCTAAGCAAAGACAGGCTAGGACAGTCCCGGCAGCTGTGCTCAACCTCTGAGGGGCTGGGGAGAGATCCTAGAGCTTCTACCACCCCCCAAGAAGAGGCATGAATGACCTGAGGGAAGGCTGATGCACTTGAAGGAGGCTGGAGGTCAGCAGGGGGCAGACTGCGTACTTCCAACACTGGCTTCCACAGTGGGGCCACACGCTGCTAAGCAGGTGGCAACAGTCATATGTACCAATGGGGAAGAATGGTCCCTGCTGGGCCCCAGCCAGAATGGTTATGGCTCAGCAGACGCCAGAAGATTACAGAACAGGCTGAGGACAGCAGAAGCTTTGTGCCGCCCCTGTCGTCACCCCACAACACACCTATCCGGGGCCATGACTCCATAGCTGACCTCAAAATGGAGTGGACCTCAGGAAGAAGGCAAAATCATGAATTAACGGAAGTTTAAACCTGAAACACCAGAGACATGACCACAATTTCTGTCATTAGGCAGAATAATGTTTGAAAAATGTAGATTGTCTCATTATTAGACAAAGAATGAAAGTTATACGTTTGTAGGGACATGCAAATCTGAAATGTAACTATTGCACACAATGAACGAAGACAATGTATGCTGTCTACATAGCACTGGAGCCAAAATTTTAGAATCTGGGTGACTGTTTCGCTTAAGAATGGATTTTTATCTAATGGTAACAACATCCATGACATAAGGAACATTTTGGAATTTTGGGGGGGGAAGATTTTAATCGCTAGATACTCATTTCTCTATCATTATGAACTTATAAATTATAGTTTTAAAATTATGATTGTATTAGTTTTCTAGAGTTGTTGTTACAAAGTATCACAAACTAGGTGGTTTAAACAATAGAAACATGTCATCTCATGGTTCTGGAGGCCAGAAGTCAGAGATCAAGGCATTAGTTGGCAGAGCCAGTTCCTTCTGAGAGCAGTGGGGGAAGGATCTGATCCAGACCTCACTCCTCAGCTCTGAGACAGCTGCCTTCTCCCTGTGTCTTTTCGCATTGTCTTTCTTCTGTGCGTATCCGTCTCTGTGTCCAAATTTCTTCCTTTTTAGAAAGGTACCAGTCATATGGATTAGGACCCATCTAATGACCTCATCCTAACTTAACTATGTCTGCAATGACCCTATTTCCAACTAAGGTCATGTTCTAAGATACTGAAGGGTAGGACTTCAACATACTGATCTTCAAGAGGACACATAACAATGATGATCTAGTTGGTGATGACTAGGCTATCAGAAAAAGAGTTTGTTGGGTTTCCATGATTTCTGTTACTGTATATTTTCCACAAAGATGCCTCGAAATTAATACCACAGAGAACAATAAGGGATGGTATTGGATTCTGGCTTAATTCATTTTAAGTGAGAAGCATGATATCTAATGTAATTTGCCTTGAAAATAAAAACGATTGTCAGTATAAAGGTTTTTGTGTATGTCTCGGTGGCTCTCAGACATTATTGACTTTAGTTACACTATTATCTGTGTACTAATAAGAAGGAACTGTGACATGCTAAGTAGCCTTTACCTTCCTGGAAGTCTTCCCACAGTCTTTAGGGCTTAGTCCTGCTCAAATCACCATCCTGTAGAAAATAGCACGCTCCCCCCACTTCATCATGTGACATGTGACATGTTTGTTTATTTATTTGTTCCCTCTGTCTTTCTCTCTCCCCACTAGAATGTAGGTTCCATAAAAGCAAAGCTTTGATCAATTTTGTACACACACTCTCACCAGCCCTGAAAGGGCCTGACACAGAGTAGGCACACAATGCTTATTTTCTGAGTTTTAAATAAATTCCATAAATCATATATCTCAAAGGGAATATATGTATTGCTCATATGTATGTACATTTACTATGTACATGTATATTTTACTATGTACGTTATATATTCTATATTATGTACATAAATCAATATTTTTATACGGTTTATGCTTTTAGATATAATTAGTGCTCACTTGGAGAAATTGAGCAAAATCATCAAAATTATCATATTTCTAAGTTTACTTGATATTAACACTGTCTGTAGAGGAGAAGAAATGTCAGCGATGAGACTTGCTACAAACTGTTCTTTCTTCCCCACTCCTTTATTCTTGAGATGCACCACTGTCCCAGGGAAAGACAAGAGACTAGTTGTTCACAGGCATATCAAGCCACAGCCCCGACCCACCTAATCACCCCCCAGGTCACAGGCCTTCAGTTGGCCCTCAGACTGTGCTTTTGAAAGCCAGTTTCTTTTTCAAGGTCTGAACCGGCCTTAACCAGACTCCATCTCTGCAGAAATAGATGGGAGGAGATGACAGGTCATGTGATTTGCACTATCTTGCCCTCTCTTGGGTATCCTCCAGTTGGAATCACTGCTAATCTTGAGAAAAATTTAAAGGAAGAGCTCCATTAGTGATTTCAAGTCATTAGTCACTTCAAATGATTGACATCACTGTTACTGAATAGGTAATAATAATAACAATTCACACATTCGTGACGTGCTTACCCCAACCTTGGCACAGTGCTAGGTGTTAACATAGGTCCATTCGTGACTCCTCAAAACAGTCCTACTCTACCCGGCGGAATAACGGTCACCCAAACAAATCAGGTGCTGGTGTCTGGATCCTGTGAATGTTACCTTATTTGGGAAAAAAAAGTCTTATAGGTGTGATTCAATTAAGGATCCTGAGATAAGGAGATTATACTGGATTGATAAGGTGAACCCCAAATGCCATCATAAGTGTTCTGAGAAGAAGGGAGAGGAAGATGTGAGGTAGGCAGAAGAGGAGGAGGCCACATGACCATGGAAGCAGAGTGAAAGGAGAGCCAGCAGCCACCCAAACCAGAAGCAGCAAGGAACGGACGCTACCCTACAGCCTCTGGAGGGAGTGTGGCTCTGCCAATACCTTGATTTTGAACAAGTGATTGATTTCAGACTCTGGCTCCAGAACTGTGAGAAAATAAATGTCTCTTATTTAAGCCACCAAGTTTGTGGTGATTTGTTTTAACAGCCATGGAAAGTAATACACCTATGAAATGAGAACTGACAGAATCTCCATTTTGAAAAGTATAACTGGGAGAAAATGTTTGCATATCATATATCTAATAAGAGATTAGTATTCAGAATATATAAACAACTACAGCTCAACAACAACAACAATAAAAACCGAATTAATACATGGGCGAAGGACTTAAGTAGACATTTCTCTAAAGAAGATATACAAATGGCCAAAATGCACATGAAAAGATGTTCAACATCACTAATCATATGGAAATGCAAGTCAACACCACAATGAAATATCACTTCACACCTATTAAGATGGCTACCATAAAAAAAAAAAAAAACAGAAAATACTAAATGTTGATGAGGATGTGGAGAAATTGGAACCCTGAGCATTGCTGGTTGGAATGTAAAATGGTGCAGCCACTGAGGAAAACAGTGTGTCACTTCCACAAAAAAATGAGAGCAGAATTATTATATAATCCAACAATTTTAATTCTGTGTATGTACACAAAAGAATTGAAAGCAGAATCTTGAACATGTTCATAGCAGCATTATTCACAAAGGCCAAAAAATGAAAGCAGCCCAAGTGTCCATTGATGGATGAATGGATAAGCAAAATGTGGTATATGTATACAATGAAATATTATTCAGCTTTCAAAAGGAAAACAATCCTGACATGCTACAATATGGATGAATCATAAAGACACTATGCTAAGTAAAATAAGCCAGTCACAAAACTACAAATACTACACAATTTCACTTATATCAGATACCTGGAGTGGTCGAATTCACACAGACATAAAATAGAATGGTGGTTGCCAGGGGCTGGGGGAAATAGGGAACAGGGAGTTATTGTTTCACGGTTGTAGAGTTTCAGTTTGGGAGAATGAGAAAGTTCTGGAAAGGGATAGTGGCAATGGCTATACAACACCGTGAATGTACTTAATGACACTGAACTGTATACTTAAGAATGGTCACAAAATGTTATGTATATTTGTCACAATTAAAAAAAAAAAAGATACCTGGGCATAGAGAGGTTCACAAATCTTTACGGAGTTAAGTTCTAGAGCCAAAATTAGAAGACACGTTTTCTGGCTTTAGGATCTGTGCTCTTAATTTCTAGGTTGTGGTTCTGAGGTAGATAATGAGGAAAATTCTTATTTTTAAAATATCCACTTTGAAAAATACTGAGTAGTGGAATTTCAGAATTGATGGTAAAATTTTCCTCCTCCAAATATTGGTAAGAACCAAAATGTCATCTCCTGGCTACCTAACCAAGCAGGAAGCAGAGCAATGAGACTTAGGCCACATGCTTTCATAAATTCATTCAGAAGACATTATTTTCATACTTGTCGTACCTATATGTATACATATTTTTAGACGTGTCATACTTAATCCTTAATTATGAAGCACATTACCAAATAAGAAAAGTGGAGACTCACTTGGGAACATCTAACTCAGTGGTCTTATGTTTTTGGAAGCAGGAGGTTCACAGATTCAAGAATATTTTGAAAACCACTAGCTATCCTCTCAAATAAATGCTGCCCCGAATATACACAGAACAATTGGCATCTAACATTAAGAGGACCACAGAGCCCTAACGGCTTCCCTGCATGAACCTCTTGGGGTCTCATGAATCTCGTGGTAAACACCTTTGGTCTTATAGTTCTGCAGATGAAGGGACGTTTTTAACAAAATATGATTCTACAAAATAATTTTTTTTGAAAGCTGTAGCCCAACACACAGGATGGCTGCATTATATTAGAAAAAGTACTGGATTTGGAAGAAAGAAAAAGGTTTAAAATGAGGCTCAGCCCTATGGCCTTTATGCTGACCACTTAGCCCTGCTTATGCATAAATGAACTCATGTGTATGAAAAGGTTTTGTGAATTGTAAAATATAATTTTGGCATCATATTTAACTATGTTCTAGCTTCACTACCAAGAAGAGACAGAAGCATGTCCTGCTTTGGGAGGCAACTGAGTGAACTGACTCTCTGAGGGGACATGAAAGATTCAGTCTATGTATTGTGTATTTCAAATATGTATTCTTTTTTTTTTTTAAAGATTTTATTTATTTATTCGAGACAGAGAGAATGAGAGAGAGAGAGCACATGAGAGGGGGGAGGGTCAGAGGGAGAAGCAGGCTCCCTGCCGAGCAGGGAGCCCGATGCGGGACTTGATCCCGGGACTCCAGGATCATGACCTGAGCCGAAGGCAGTCGCTTAACCAACTGAGCCACCCAGGCGCCCCAAATATGTATTCTTAATTCGGCACATATTTGATATGAAATGTGTTTGGATTAAGTAGGTAGTTGAACCAGTTTTCCATTTACTTTGCATCTGTTCTTCCAGAGGCAATCCCACATGTGAGAAATGTACTGAAACTTCTGGGTGACTCTGATGTACCTAATCCTTCCTCTGATGCACTTGGAATTTTGTTTTCCTGCGTAAACACTCATATACACATATAGAGCAACTCATAAATGTTTACCAGCGTGTGATGTATTACTAGGACTGGGATTCATCAAATGTCAAAAGTCAGCCCCAGTTTCAATGATTCCCAAAGGAAGGCCAAAAGGAAGAAAGAATTCACAGATAAAGCCAATGGCTTGACAAATATAATCAGGTTTATTTAATCTGTTTATTAGTGGTTATAACTTATTAAACTAAAAAGCATATAGAATCTGGGGCTATAGAAAATATGTATTTTGTGCAATTTTAGGCTATTGTGCATAGATTATTGTTTTATATATAATACAAACTTACACATCTGGACAATTTCAATTCTCCAAGGTCACTTCTCAATCTTAGGAAAGATGTGTAATGAGCACCTATTACTTTATATGTATGTTTTAGAAATTGCAAGGATTTACTGAAGAAATCTTTTGTTATCTTTCTGTAGGAAGGTAACAATGATTACATGGTGATATGAGCATATCTAGAACAGTGCTGTACTTCTCTGTGCCTTAATGTTCCTCTCTATAGAGAGGGGCTAATAACAATGTCTGCCCCATATTGTTGATCGTGAGAATTAAGTGAGATTATCCTTTCAACATATTTAACCTGACACCTGGTAAATAAGAAGCATTGGGTAAACATTCGCTACCATGACTACAGTGATGGTCCTGGAAAATCACCATTCTTAAAATATAAATTATTCTGTGACAACACTACCTAGGCTAAGACTTTGTTGATATCTTTCTAACTGGAACAATTCCTCAGTGCAATGTAGGCAAAGAGGTGGAACCAAAACAAAGAGGGAAGAGTGTGGAAAGACTAAGAGGGAAACAGAGGAAGGACCGGAAGGAGAAGGATCCAGCAGTGGCAGAGCGAACTTGGGGTCCCTGTGATGGGGGCAGTATCTGGTGCACACAGCCTCACTTGGGGAGGGGGAACAGAGAGCAGAAATCACGTGTGGGGGGGTTGCTGGTGGAGCTGCTGGTGCCTATGTGGAGAAAATAAAGGTCCTACAGTTAATTCAGCCTGGATTCAAAGTATAAAATGCTCAGAATAAAGCCATCAAGACATGGTTTTGTAGAGCAGTTTTCAAATTTTAACCACGGAATCCTTTCCTCGAGTGAAATGCATACTATAAACCAGATAAAACGCAGCGCTCCTCTGCCAGAAGAGATTTCTCCCCTGTGGTGTCACCACTGTTCAGTGGGACCGTGATAGATCGCCTCGGCTCCTGGGATTCCACACACTTTTAGGGGTCTTGCTACTTCTAGCAGTATTCTCCCCAGGAACCACTGGGCTTTTATTTTGTTTTTTTTCCCTTTCTCTTTCTTCCCCTCAAGTCTGAAGAAATCACTTTCTAGTTTTAGGACTATCTAACTACTTCCTCCACCCTAGGGAATCTTCATTCCTTGAGGGTTTGTGTTTTTATTTTATAGAGGCTGCCAGCCGTGGAACCTTCTAGGGTTTTTCTGCCCCGCCCTGCCTCCCCAGAGGCTTTGAGTGAGCGGGGCTGGGCTCCCAGCTTGGCTGAGCCCATGGAAGCAGGACTTGGTGGGGGAGTGGCAGGGAGGGAGATGCCCTCAGGATATCTAGTCAGGCAGCTTTCTATTTATTAGGAGGGGATTTGATTTTTTATCTGTTTGCTCCGTTACACTGTAAATTCCACAGAGGCTGAACCTACATCGACTTCCCTTCACCACTGTAAACGGGTAGCTCACACAGTAACTGGCAAATGGTAGATACTCAATAAAGACTGAGGGAATAAATTAACTGCTAGAACTGCACAGAGAACACTCTGAAAAACACTCATTTGTCCAAAGCTTTGACAGAATGACACTTTAACCATCTGGAATTCATGCCCTCTTCTCTAAACCTCATGAATCCCCCTTTGCAGATTTTCCAATGGTTCTTGCTAAGCTGTCAGTAAGCATTACCTTATATCTTACTTAGCTCTTCTATTTAAAGGTCTCTTTCTCCTGATGTACCTTCTGTGGAAATGGCTAACCACTAGTCCTGACCCTTTCACTCAGCTCATCCTATACTTGAAAACACTCAGGTCATCCCTCTGCTGACTTTTCTATGCATCATATAATTCAAACTCTTAACAGTACTTTTTCACAAACCTAATTTTTCATTACTTTTTAATTTGGGCTGTTATTCTTTTTTTCTGATTTCAGCCAAATTTCTTCATATTATTCCTAAATATGGACGCCAGAGTGAAAATGGCATTTTATTGTCTGGCTGAGTTAACGTTTGCTCTGCATTCCTTCCGTAAACATACTAGCAGGTGCTCACGGCCCAGGGATTACTGGAGCCTGGCTCATGGACTGTTCACTAGAAAAACTGAGAACAAGTTCGAAGCCTGGCTCTGATACTTCTATTCATGTGAACTTCAGCAAGTGATTTAATGTTGCACAGTATTCACAGCACTGACCTCAGTGTGCTGTTGGGGGTAAATGAGTTAATGCAGTTAGAACCAAAGTATGGGTTCAATATTAGTGATTATTTCTGTTGTTCTTATCATTATTGCTACTATTATCTTTCAGTCACAGTGTACTCAAAAGAATTTAAAAATATAATGAGTCATAGGAGGCTGTGGTAGGGGAGAAAGGAAAGAGGTTGGTACGAAAAGGGCAAAAAGGTGAGTGGGGACCTTAGATTCTTTTTTTTATTGTTATGTTAATCACCATACATTACATCATTAGTTTTTGATGTAGTGTTCCATGATTCATTGTTTATGCATAACACCCAATGCTCCATGCAGAACGTGCCCTCTTTAATACCCATCACCAGGCTAAACCATCCCCCCACTCCCCTCCCCTCTATAACCCTCAGTTTGTTTTTCAGAGTCCATCATCTCTCATGGTTCATCTCCCCCTCTGATTTCCCCGCCTTCGTTCTTCCCCTCCTGCTATCTTCTTCTTTTAATTTTCTTAACATAAATTGCATTATTTGTTTCAGAGGTACAGATCTGTGATTCAACAGTCTTGCACAATTCACAGCGCTCACCAGAGCACATACCCTCCCCAGTGTGTATCACCCAGCCACCCCATCCCTCCCACCTACCCCCACTCCAGCAACCCTCAGTTTGTTTCCTGAGATTAAAAATTCCTCATATCAGTGAGGTCATATGATACATGTCTTTCTCTGATTCACCTATTTCGTTCAGCATAACACCCTCCAGTTCCATCTACATCTTTGCAAATGGCAAAATCTCATTCCTTTTGATGGCTGCATAATATTCCATTGTGTGTGTGTGTGTGTGTGTGTGTGTGTGTGTGTGTGTGTGTATCACATCTTCTTTATCCATTCATCTGTTGAAGGACATCTTAGCTCTTTCCACAGTTTGGCTATTTTGTACATTGCTGCTATAAATGTCAGGATGCATGTACCCCTTCAGATCCCTACCTTTGTATCTTTGGGGTAAATACCCAGTAGTGCAATTGCTGGATTATATGGTAGCTCTATTTTCAACTTTTGAGGAACCTCCATACTGTATTCCAGAGTGGCTGCCCTAGCTTGCATTCCCACCAACACTGTAGGAGGGTTCCCCTTTCTCTGCATCCCTGCCAACAACTGTCGTTTCCTGACTTGTTAATTTTAGCCATTCTTACTGGTGTGAGGTGGTGTCTCATTGAGGTTTTGATTTGGATTTCCCTGATGCCAACTGATGTTGAGCACTTTTTCATGTGTCTGTTAGCCATTTGGATGTTTAAAAATGTCTGTTCATGTCTTCCGACCATTTCTTGATTGGATTATTTGTTCTTTGGGTGTTGAGTTTCAGAAGTTCTTTATAGATTTTGGATACTAGCCTTTTATCTGATATGTCATTTGCAAATATCTTCTCCCATTCTGTCAGTTGTCTTTTGGTTTTGTTGACTGTTTCCTTTGCTGTGCAAAAGCTTTTTATCTTGATGAAATCCCAATAGTTCATTTTTGCCCTTGCTTCTCTTGCCTTTGGCAATGTTTCTAGGAAGAAGTTGCTGCGGCTGAGGTCAAAGAGGTCCTGCCTGTGTTCTCCTTTAGGATTTTGATGGACTCTTGTCTCACACTGAGGTCTTTCAACCATTTGGAGTCTATTTTTGTGTGTGGTGTAAGGAAGTGGTCCAGTTTCATTCTTCTGCATGGGGCTGTCCAATTTTCCCAACACCATTTGTTGAAGAGACTGTCTTTTTTCCATTGGACATTCTTGCCTGCTTTGTCAAAGATGAGTTGACCATAGAGTTGAGGGTCCATTTCTGGGCTCTCTATTCTGTTCCATTGATCGATGTGTCTGTTTTTGTGCCAGTACCATACTGTCTTGATGATGACAGCTTTGTAATAGAGCTGGAAGTCCGGAACTGTGATGCCACCAGCTTTGCTTTTCTTTTTCAACATTCCTCTGGCTATTCGGGGTCTTTTCTGGTTCCATACAAATTTTAGGATTATTTGTTCCATTTCTTTGAAAAAAGTGGAGGTATTTTGATGGGGATTGCATTGAATGTGTAGATTGCTCTAGGTAGCATTGACATCTTCACAATATTTGTTCTTCCAATCCATGAGCATGGAATGTTTTTCCATTTCTTCGTGTCTTCCTCCATTTCTTTCATGAGTATTTTATAGTTTTCTGAGTACAGATCCTTTGTCTCTTTGGTTAGATTTATTCCTAGGTATCTTATGGTTTTAGGTGCAATTGTAAATGGGATCGACTCCTTAATTTCTCTTTCTTCTGTCTTGTTGTTGGTGTATAGGAATGCCACCGATTTCTGTGCATTGATTTTATATCCTGCCACTTGACTGAATTCCTGTATGAGTTCTAGCAGTTTTGGGGTGGAGTCTTTGGGGTTTTCCACATAAAGTATCATATCATCTGTAAAGAGTGAGAGTTTGAGTTCTTCTTTGCTGATTCGATGCCTTTTATTTCTTTCAGTTGTCTGATTGCTGTGGCTAGGACTTCTAATACTATGTTGAATAGCAGTGGTGATAGTGGACATTCCTGCCGTGTTCCTGACCGTAGGGGGAAAGCTCACAGTTTTTCCCCATTGAGAATGATATTCGCTGTGGGTTTTTCATAGATGGCTTTTATGATTTTGAGGTATGTACCCTCTATCCCTATACTCTGAAGAGTTTTGATCAAGAAAGGATGCTGTACTTTGTCAAATGCTTTTTCTGCATCTATTGAGAGGATGATATGGTTCTTGTTCTTTCTTTTGTTAATGTATTGTATCACATTGATTGATTTGTGGATGTTGAACCAAACTTGCAGCCCAGGGATAAATCCCACTTGGTTGTGGTGAATAATCCTTTTAATGTACTGTTGGATCCTATTGGCTAGTATTTTGGTGAGAATTTTTGCATCCGTCTTCATCAAGGATATTGGTTTGTAATTCTGCTTTTTGATGGGGTCTTTGTCTGGTTTGGGGATCAAGGTAATGGAGGCCTCATAAAACGAGTTTGGAAGTTTTCCTTCCATTTCTATTTTTTTGGAACAGTTTCAGGAGAATAGGTTAATACCTAATTCTTCTTTAAATGTTTGGTAGGGGGCGCCTGGGTGGCTCAGTCGTTAAGCGTCTGCCTTCAGCTCAGGTCATGATCCCAGTGTCCTGGGATCGAGTCCCACATCGGGCTCCCTGCTCGGCAGGAAGTCTGCTTCTCCCTCTCCCACTCCCCCTGCTTGTGTTCCTGCTCTTGCTCACTCTCTCTCTGTCAAATAAATAAATAAATAAATGTTTGGTAGAATTCCCCTGGGAAGCCATCTGGCCCTGGGCTTTTGTTTGTTGGGAGATTTTTGATGACTGCTTCAATTTCCTTAATGGTTATAGGTCTGTTCAGGTTTTCTATTTCTTCCTTGTTCAGTTTTGGTAGTTGATACATCTCTAGGAATGCATTCATTTCTTCCAGGTCATCTAATTTGCTGGCATAGAGTTGTTTCTAGGAAGAAGTTGCTGCGGCTGTTTGAGTTTGATGCTGTACTTTGTCAAATGCTTTTTCTGCATCTATTGAGAGGATGATATGGTTCTTGTTCTTAATACGTTCTTATAATTGTTTGTATTTCTTTGGTGTTGGTTGTGATCTCTCCTCTTTCATTCATGATTTTGTTGATTTGGGTCCTTTCTCTTTTCTTTTTGATAAGTCTGGCCAGGGGTTTATCAATCTTGTTAATTCTTTCAAGGAACCAGCTCCTAGTTTTGTTGATCTGTTCTACTATTCTTTTGGTTTCTATTTCATTGATTTCTGCTCTGATTTTTATTATTTCTCTTCTCCTGCTGGGTTTAGGCTTTATTTGCTGTTCTTTCTCCAGCTCCTTTAGGTGTAGGGTTAGGTTGTGTATTTGAGACCTTTCTTGTTTCTTGAGAAAGGCTTGTATTGCTATATACTCTCCCTTTAGGACTGCCTTTGCTGCATCCCAAAGATTTTGAACAGTTGTGTTTTCATTTTCGTTGGTTTCCATGAATTTTTTTAATTCTTCTTTAATTTCCTGGTTGACCCATTCATTCTTTAGTAGCATGCTCTTTAGCCTCCATGTATTTGAGTTCTTTCTGACTTTCCTCTTTTGATTGAGTTCTAGTTTCAAAGCATTGTGGTTGAAAATAGGCAGGGGATAATGCCAATCTTTTGGTACCAGTTGAGACCTGATTTGTGACCTAGGGTGTGATCTATTCTGAAGAACGTTCCATGGGCACTAGAGAAGAATGTGTATTCCGTTGCTTTGGGATGGGATGTTCTGAATATGTCTGTGAAGTCCATTTGGTCCAGTGTGTCATTTAAAGTCTTTATTTCCTTGTTGATCTTTTGCTTAGACGATCTGCCCATTTGAGTGAGGGGGATGTTAAAGTCCCCCACTATTATTGTATTGTTGTCAATGTGTTTCTTTGCTTTTGTTATTAATTGCCTTATATAATTGGCTGCCCCCATGTTAGAGGCATAGATATTTACAATTGTTGGATCTTCTTGTTGGAGAGACCCCTTAAGTAGGATATAGTGTCCTTCCTCATCTCTTATTACAATCTTTGGTTTAAAATCTAATTTGTCTGATGTAAGGATTGCCACCTCAGGTTTCTTTTGGTGTCCATTAGCATGGTAAATGGTTTTCCACCCCCTCACTTTCAATCTGGGGGTGTCTTTGGGTCTAAAATGAGTCTCTTGCAGACAGCATATCGATGGGTCTTGTTTTCTAATCCAATCTGATAGCCTGTGTCTTTTGATTGGGGCACTTAGCCCATGGACATTCAGGGTAACTAATGAAAGATAGGAATTTAGTGCCATTGTATTGCCTGTAAGGTGACTGTTACTGTATATTGTCTGTGTTCCTTTCTGGTCTATGTTGCTTTTAGGCTCTCTCTTTGCTTAGAGGACCCCTTTCAATATTTCTTGTAGGGCTGGTTTTGTGTTTGCAAATTCTTTTAGTTTTTGTTTGTCCTGGAAGCTTTTTATCTCTCCTTCTATTTTCAATGACAGCCTAGCTGGATATAGTATTCTTGGATGCATATTTTTCTCCTTTAGTGCTCTGAATATATCCTGCCAGTCTTTTCTGGCCTTCCAGGTCTCTGTGGATAGGTCTGTTGCCAATCTAATGTTTCTACCATTATAGGTTACATATCTCTTCTCCTGAGCTGCTTTCAGGATTTTCTCTTTGTCTCTGAGACTCGTAAGTTTTACTATTAAATGTCGGGGTGTTGACCTATTTTTATTGATTTTGAGGGGGG